>NC_052572.1:79633641-79695395 GCF_016699485.2 Gallus gallus | reverse complement strand
GAACCAGGGGGAGCCTCTGCTGGTCCGTGAGGAGTTATCTCTTAATATTCCAGCTATTGCTGCTGGCCATGTTATTAAGAGATACATTGCCCAGGCAGCGGATGAGCTCTCCTTGGAGGTAAGCAGATAAAGAAGGCGTTCCTTGTTGTCATGGCCAGAAGAGTATAACGTGTGAATGCATCAGGAATATTCTCAGACACCTTCAGAATGCCTTGTGAGACGAAGCCCAGAAGATGCAGGTCCAGATAGGACTTGCACTGGGTTGGATGCAGGGAGGAGTTCAGCCATGTCTAAAAGATGGTTTCATTATGGCATGCTTGCACTGTATTCTGTGTGGTGTGTAAGGCAGTGGCTCTTGTACCTCCAAGTCCAGCTTTCCCCAGGAAATGCCTGAAGAGCTGCCCCGGTGCAATTGCTCTCAAGCTGTGCGCTCTTTGGCAGTGCAGAAGAAGGGTGCCATTTCAGCTGTGCTTTCCTCCCAGATGCTGCTGACGCTGGGATTGATGTTGCAATGTCTTGCAGGTGGGAGACCTGGTGTGCATTACTGATATGCCAGCAAAGGAGCAGAGCCCCTGGTGGAGAGGCAAGCGTGGCTTTCAGGTAGGCACGAGCTTCAGACTCATGGGCGCAAATGCAGTCAAGTGAGGAACGTCAGCTTCGAGCTGCTCTGCCCGCACAGGGTGGCTTCTGGACGTCAAACAGCTTCCCTGTGTCGCTGTCAGAGGACTTTCCCTTTGGCTCTGGGCTTGGGTGGGAAACTGTCTCCTAATGTGACTTAGAAGCAAGAGCCTCTCGTGCTCCATATGCAGTCAGGAAGTTGAGCATCTCTGTCCTTAGTACAGCACGGAGGACAGAGCCTTCTTGTGCGGAACCAAGTATTGCTTTTGTAGGTCTTCTGGCTGCAAATGTTGAATGAGGGTTACTTTTCTGCAGGCCATTCTTTCTTGGTTGAACAGTTGAGGCTTGAGAAATGCTGCATTCAGTATTCCATCTCTCTTCTTGATCTTGTTCCAGGTTGGGTTTTTCCCCTAGTGAGTGCGTGGAGCTCATCAACGGAAAATTCCTGAGGCCCTCATCAATTCAGCGCCAAAGCCAGGGTACGGATGTTACATGTGATGGCGCGGGGAATCACATGGAGTCTTTTTCTGGGTGTGTTCTGTGTTGAATACCTCCTTTATCCATCCCACGTTCTCCTCTGTGTTGATGATCCTTCCTGCATCCCACGGGGCGTACGGCTGCTGTTTTGTAGGCAGTGAGAATGAGGGCTTGGGCAAATGATAGGATCCTTGTAGAATGGCTTGGATGGAAGGGCCTCAAGGATCATCAAGCTCCAACCCCCGTGCCTCAGGCAGGGCTGCCAACCTCCACTTTGAATGCCAGACTAGACCAGGCTGCCCAGGGCCCCATCCAACCTGGCCATGGACTCCTCCAGGGACAGGGGAAAATCTGTTGTTGTAGGTACTTGTTGGCAATGTTCTTCCGCTTTTACGTGCTCTGTCGAATGTGTGACGCTCGGCCTGGTCCACTGAGCCCAACCTGAAATGAACTGGTTTCTTCCTTTGTGTTGTGCAGTGCCAAAGAAGCGTGGCAAGCTCCTCAGCTTCCTTCGTTCCTTCGTGAAGGCCCGCCGAAAGGAACCGAAGCAGCGGGAGATGGAGAAGGAGAAGGAAGGGGTGTTTGGCTGTGACCTGGGAGAGCATCTTCTCCACTCTGGCCGTGATGGTAAGGAACAGCCCGTTCCTGAGAGCTTCCTCCTCTCTGTTGGGCATGTAAAGATGAAGAAAGGGAGATCGTGTCTAGCAAGGGGCAGGTTGATAGCGGTGGAGAAAGCGTGAGATGGGAGTTATGGCTGCAAGGGAAGCTGAGGCTAATGCTCATAGGAGGCCGGCACACTTGTATTTGCTTAAAGCCAAAGGTGTAAGCCAATGCCACGCTAGCCTGAAAACCAAGGAAGCCTTTTGGCCCAAGAGAGTGTAGTGCGTCAGTTTCCTAGCTCTTCTGGACATGAGGTCTCACGCCTCCATTGCGGTGGGAGCTGTGATGGACTTGTGGCAGTGTCTCTGGCTTCCCCAGAATTACTTTCTTCAGGCTGCTTGGCAGGTCCTGGCATTTCTTGAAAGCCAAGAACACGTCCGTGTCCAGTTTTGTCCCCGGCTCCTGCCTGTCTGCGCCGTCTGCGACAGCCTTTTTTCTCCTCTACGGAGGAGGCAAGCAGTAGCGCGGCTGGGCTTAGTGGATGGCATGTGACAGGGGCAGCGGCTGAAGCAGGACTTGAATCAGGAGCTCAGCTAAGCGCTGGCCCTTGTTCTGTAGTCCCCCAGGTCATGCAGAGCTGCGCTGAGTTCATTGAGCAGCACGGCGTGGTGCAGGGGATCTACAGCCTGTCCGGCGTGGCGTCCAAGATCCAGAAGCTGCGGTAAGAGTGCTTCTGGACTGTATGTTGTCTTGCTTTGGAGTTGTTTTCCTCTTTCTCCAAGCCCTCTGTTTTTGTGTCCTTCTCTCCAGCCATGACTTTGAGTCGGAGCAGATTCCGGAGCTCACCGTCCGGGACATTCACAGCGTGAGCTCCCTGTGCAAGATGTACTTCAGGGAGCTCCCGAGCCCTCTGCTGAGCCGAGCAGCTGCATGGCAAGTTCTCGGTAAGCACAAGGCAATGGCCTTCATGTCCCTCTTCGTGGCCTTTCCCATCCACACACACGCCTGCGCACCTTTTTTTGGTCTTTTTTCTGTTGAAGTTGGGGTTTTGATGGACATCCAGTGGGTGTCTCTGTACAACAAGGCAGCTCGTGCTTCCTGCACACCGCGTGCACCGTAACACCTGGTGTGTGCATCCTGCCATTGGAAATGTGGGAGATGGGAGCAGCAGTGCCCTCTGCAGCTCTGAGGCCTTTTTCTGTTAGCCCCATAGCGCTTGACTCGCATGATGTGTGTCTCATTCCCTTTCTGCTTTCTTCCAGGACGCTGTTTGTGCCGGTACAGATGAGGAGCGGTTGGTCAGAATGCAGGAGGTCATCCAGCAGCTGCCCGCGCCTCACTACAGGTCAGAAAACTGCTGCCCTCAGTCTGGGGAGCTCAGCCCTGCTGCACTTCAGAGGGCGATGATGCGATGGCAGGCTTTGTGTCACGCTGGCAACGTGATGCCTGTGTGTGTTGAAGTGGTGGATGTCTGCGTGGGGTGAATGGATTGGGTCAGCTCCTGGGCACGGGGGCACGGCTGGTGCAGCTGATGGCTGCGCTGTAGCTGTGCTGGGGGCTTGGTGCTGCAGCGTGGCACTTGGGAAAGCTTGATCTACTTGCTAGTAGCAAGAACAAGTGAGGTTTGTTTGGTGAATGTGAGCCGGCGTGCTCAGTGGTGCTGAAGGTTTGGCTCTTGCTTTCCAGGACGCTGGAGTACCTGATGAGACACTTGGCTTGTCTCGCTGGGAGCTGCTCCGTCACAAACATGCCTGCTAAGAACTTAGCAATTGTGTGGGCTCCCAACCTCTTCAGGTAAACTTCTTTTTCCGTCTCAGCACAAGGCTTAGATCTGTTCTCCCCACGGGCACAGTTTGGAGAGGAGGACAATTTGTGCTCTCTTGGTTTTGTCAGATGGGGCTGGTGTGTCCTTGATCAGCCGGGAGAATGTCTTCAGTGGCATCAGTGCTTGCCCACTGCGGAAGTCTCCAGAGCCCAACTGGACAGCCTTTGGCTGCCCAAATGCCAAGACGTGGGGAAACGATCTCGGGTCAATGACTTCTCCAATCTGCCTTTTCTACAGATCCCAGCAGAACGAGGCTGCCTGCGCCAGCGGAAGAGCTGCCTGCGATGGAACTGCAGAGGCAGTCGGATGTGGTGGAATTCCTGATCAACCACACCGACGTCCTCTTCTGCTCCAGCTCCACATCAGGCGTCGGAGATGGAGCAGGTGAGCGTCTTCCTGCATGAGCTTTGTCTTGATGAGACACCTTGATCAAATGCAGGCCTTCTCCAAGGATTGTTGAGCTACGCTTTTGCTATCGAGGGGCCAGCAGACTTGTGGGCTTAGATGAGAATATGGCATCCTCTGTGGCTGGATGCTGAGAATGTCCAAGCCCAAAGTTGAGCATGAGAAAACCGTCCTGTCATGGTGATGTTTTGCGTGCAGGGTGAAGCTTGATGAAGGGTTTTGACCTCCTCTTTTTCCAGTGGTTCGGATAAGCAAGGCTGAGAGATGTGCGGCACCTCCTCCAGAACTGTGATGGCTGTGCTGCTGCTTTCTGATCCTCCCTCTTAGCTGTGGTCTTCCCTTCCAGGGCGCAGTTCTCCATCAGGTCCCAAGTCTGTGCAGGGTGTCTTCTCCTGCCACCAAGCTGCTCACTCGTGGAGGAGGCACAGGCACAGAGGGGAGGCCACAGCAGCTCTCCCGCACTGGACACAGATCAGGACATGGAAGTGGAAGAAGGCCTCGCAGCTGCGCGGGGGAAATTCCACACAGTCATTGACTTTCCGTCTGAAAGGTAAAGAGGACTTTCTTTTCCAGCAGCTTCCTATCAGACTTGAATTGGTTGGGCTTTTGTGGGTTTTTCTCCACTATTGCTAGTGCCAAAACTTGCAGAAGCTACGTGACGCTAATGGGGCGTGTGGTGGTGTACTGAATGTCCCCTCCCTTTGGACCTCTGAGGTTCAATCTAACACGCAGTTGCCTGACGGGCTCAGTTTAGCCACCAGAGGGGGCCTAATTGCTAATGTACGTGTCAGAGATGCTTTTGAACTTCCTCTCTGGCTGCACGGATTCCTCAGCAAGCAGTTACAGCCTGCCAGCTGCAATCAAAGCCCTCCCTTAGATGCTGTCCTGGACAGCTGTGCAGCCTCTGCTCGCATGCTCTGCATCTGGGTTGACATGGCTGAGGGGAATGTAGCCAGCAAGACTCCAGGGCTGAGCTCTAGGAATGGAACCTGCAACCGTGTGAAATCAGAGCGAGCTTCTAAGTTGTGTTTCAGCAGGAACCAGGCAGTGCTAGGAACAAGCAAGTGTTGGCAAGAGCTCAGGGCAGCTCTTCCCTCACCCTGCACCATGCACGACTCACACCGCTCCCTCTTTTCTCCCTCCAGACCAAGTCCACCCAGCAGGGTGAAGGAATCCCCAGCATGCAGTTGGTGTTCCTGCTTCAGGCCCAGAAAACCATCCTCTGTGGCCAAACGCCAACTGCAGCGCGATGCCAGGGAGCCCTCGGAAACAGAGGTGGTGGTCCTGGCAGGTAAGGGTGCACATCCAGCTGTCAAAACCCTGCTTGTCAGCGCCATCGAATTCATGCTTGGAGTCCACAAAAGAGAAAGACAAACAACAAAAGCGCAACAGGTCTTTTCGAGACAGTGCTCCTACCTGTTGCTATTGTCCTCTTGGCTTTGTTCCTGCTGCCACTGCATAAGCAAATCTCAAGAACCACTCTCATCATTCAGCTTGTGCAAGTTTGCCACTAACTGTTTGCCTGTGTATCTACTCCTTCCTAGGTGAACCGAGCCCTCGTCCACGCAGAAGAGCCAGAGTGTATAGCGATGATTCACTGTGTGCTATCATCAGTGCAGAGCTGCTAGGAAGCACGAATCGCTGCAGCTCGGATGACAGCCTGCCATATAACACCAGTGAGGGAATGAAAGGTGCTGATCCAGGTGGAAGCCCTCATCTCTCCCGGCTGTGCAGAAGACGCTGACCTGAGCCTGCCATGAAACAGCGGTCACCGAGCTGGACTGTGACGGGGCACCATTGCAGTGCAGCCCAGCCCAAGCACAGCCCGAGTGCCCCGACAGCAGCAGCTCCATGCAGGAGCAGGTCAGCGTCAGCCAGGAGGAGCCGAGCCTGGTGGAGGGGGACGTAGAATCAGAGCTCCAGTCCCAGGCACCGGGCAGCAGCACGAGCTCTGAGCCCCTCTCTCCTTCACCAGAGAGGATGAGTCCCATGTGTACACCAGGACCTCTCACCAAAAGGCCCTCCTGGCTGTTAATGAATAAAAGCACGCTGGTGCTGGATCAACGCCTTGACTGCCTTCTGAGTCTTCATTCCCAGGGATTGGGATGGATGCAAGCAACAGCAAGGCAGCTCATGTTGCAAGGCTATGGCTGTGGGCTGTGCGTGCAGCAGAGCTGCGGGTTTGTTCCCATTTTGTCTGGCTGTGGGATGCCTGCAGCGAGAGCTGTGCTCCCGTAGTGTATGGTAGCAAAGAATCTCCAGCATCCGGGATGCTGCTCATGATCATGCCAGCTTCCGTGCTATGGCTGTGGCTTTGTGATGCTTTTGAGTGAGGGCTTTTGGATGCTCCTGGATGCCTCGGCTGATCCCCGCCAGCTCTCTCCTCTCTCCCGCCGTGTCCATTCCGTGGCTCCCAGCTACGAGCTGGCCCTGCAGAGCATCTGCAGCCCTGTCAGCATCACCATCCAGCAGCGGCAGGAGGAGCTCCCCCTGACCAACTCCAGGCAGTAGTGCTCAGTCTGCAGTTAGCTGCCATTTACCTGTAGGTGGCTCTTGCAGAAGAAGACTCAAACAGCAGAGCGTTTTCCTCATCTGCAGCACGCAAATGCTACAAAAGCAGAAACAACCCAGGAAGCTGTGGGTTTGTGAGTCTGCATGGACATGCACTGTCTGTTTTGATGGTGCTCTGCCATCCTTTTTGTCCTTCTCCTTGCTTGTCCATATGCTGCTCAGGATTGGAAATCTGCATGTCCCATAATTCCCCTGAACCCAACTTAGGTGACTGGTTGCCTGAACAGGTAAGGACCATGTACATATACAAATCTTCCCCACTGCACAGCGTGCCAGTGCTGCCAGACTTTGTTATGGCTCTTTAGGGCACCTTCCAAGCTGTGTGACATTTTCCTCTCACCTTTCCCTTTCTTTCCCCGAGGTTTTGCCTTGCTTTGCCCTTTTATTCCTGCTACCTTCCTCTGTGTTGCTCAGGTGCTGCAGTTCCTTTGTGAATAACAAATCCTGAAGCACTGCTGCTCCGCAAGAGAGCTGTCCTGTCAGGTTGCATTGCTTCACTTGTGAAGGCCCAGGGCCTTTTTCTAGGGCCCTCGAGCATAGAAGCGAATGGCAGCGGGAGGCCTGAGTGGCTGGGATGTAGCCTAAATTTTAATCTTGACTGCGATGGTGACCTAAAGGCCTGCAAGTGAAGAAGGATCCTGGGATGGAACAAAGTATCCTGACAGTTTTGAGACAGCTTGTAGATGTGGCTTCAAGCAGGTAGGAGTTTGTTATCCACACATAATACTGTATGTATTTGTTGTTGTTGTTGTTGATTTAGAATCAGTGCCAGTATGCAGTCCAGTCTGATCCGATGTGTTTGAAAAGTGTGGTGTAAGGATTGTCAGCTGAGAACAGCAGCAGAACATGGGGCTGTTGCAGGGGGAAGGCGTGGGGAAGGAAGCGGGGAAAGGAAAGGGAAAGCCTGGAAAAGGAATGGGGAAGGCACGGGGTGAAGGAAGGGGGCAAGACACAGGGGAATGAAGGGGAAAGGACAGAATACCTGTAGAGCAGCCTAGAAAGCAGTAACAAGCTCTGGGAGGACCGTAGAGTGCCAGATTCTGTGCTGGGTGTTTATTTGTGTGTGTATGTTGTCACTGTTTGTGCCTGGCTGCACTGCTCCAGCCCAGAGCCCGCTGCCTGCAGCTGCATCTTTGCTTCCTTCCCTCCTGCCCGGAGCCCCACGGGTGCTCCCACAACTCCCTTCCCACCCCCAAAATGCCAGAGCAGACACCTGGCAGTGGGATGGAGGAATCCCAGCAGCCCGTTTTCCTTCTGCCTGCAGCTCTCTCCTCCTCTGCCACACAGGGCTCCAGACTGTCCAATGGGAAAGACGTGGGGGAAAGGGAGTGCTGGCAGGAGCGACTGCTGCGGCTGACTGGGGAGGGTCTGCATACCACGTGCCCTCCTGTGCTCTCTCTCCAGCTGCAGGAGGGCCAGAGAAGGGCAGATGAAAGCTGCAGCTGAGCCTGATGGACCTGCACAGCTCTCGGGCTGTCTTCCAGAGGTAGCTGTGATTTACATTAGGTAGCTGTGAAATACATGAAAGCAGGAAGAAGACAGAGGCTGAGTGAACACCAATATGGCGCTCTGCTTTCTGCCAACGTGCTTTAATTTTGTTGTCGTTAAATGTACTGGGCAGTTACATTTTGGCATGTGGATATTTAAAAACAGTGCAGCAGATGCTGGCAAAAAGTAATTTTTTTATCTTTTGTTTTTTATTATTATTATTATTTTCTTTTTGTAAAGCTCTTAGCACGGCTTTCCTGAGTTTGGAGGAGTTTCCCTCTGTTTTCTTCGTCTTCACCCCCACCGCCCCCCCCTTCTCATTCCGTGTTCTTCCCCCGTCATCTCGACAGAGCACTGACCGCCAGCGATTGCGCCGCGGGCCGCATCGATCCCGTCCAAGTTCTTTCCGCGGTCTCTGCCGCCACCTCGTGGCCAATGCGCGGAACTGCCGCTGTCCGCTGCTCAGTCCTGCAGGCGGCACAACGCGTGCGCGTAGGAATGCGGAAGTGGCTTCGTAACCGCTCTGTGCAGCTCATCCGCCGCTCTCTATTGTCATTAGTCCTCCAGGTCACAGCGAGCATGCGCCCGACGACTCCAAACCAGCAACTGTTGCTCCTAAGCGCTACGCGTGCGGGCAAGCTGCCGGTTCTCGGACCGCCGGCTCAGCGATCTCCTCCTTCTAAACCAGGCTGCCCCTCATCTATTTCCGCCGTTCGATGCAGAGCGACGGCAACGTCCGCGCAGCGCTTCGGCGCGCGTTATATGGCTGTATGCTGCCGTCTTTGTCACTGTGTTACTCAGAGGCGTTCTGTCCATCCGGGCGATGAGGAATTTCTTAAAATCCAAAAAGCACCCTTCGGTGAAGTGACATTTAGGACTCAGAAGAAGGAAATCCCGCTGTTTGCAGAGAGAGGAGTTGACGAAAGCCACAGTCAGCACTTTCTATGTTAAAACACAGCAGCATTCATTCTGTAACAAAGCAATAAGCAGTCCCTCACAGTTACTGTGCTAAACCCAAACAAACAACAGCTCCTTCAAACGTGCCGTTTACAAAGCCGAGCTGTGACCTACCGGGGTACGGCTCAGATGGCGTCTGGGAGCTCTTATGCAGCTTCTGTACGTATGAAGGTGGTCTGTCAGAAGGACGTATTTGTTCAGCACTGACGCAGGTGCTCAACTGCTGACAAGATGTGGCTTGTAAGTGCCTTTATTGAAAAGCACGAAGGTGTGGCGTGTTTTGGTAAGGTCAGGTGGAGGTAGATTTGTGACGAGCCATTGCTTCCTTGTAGTCCAAATAGCTGCTGGTAACCAGGTACACTGTGCATCAGTTTCCAGCTGCTGAAACTGAGTCTTAATAATGAAATAATGAGTCTTCCTTTTTTTCTCTTACAGCAGAAAGACCTCAGCGGGAGCCTGGGACTGCAACACGGAGGGTGCTCAAGAAACAAAGGAAGGGAGTTATTCTTCACTGAGTGAGGGATACAACAGCACAGACTCAGAATGAATCCAACGCATCCCAGAGGAGGAAGGAGTTATCACCAGGCCAGGTTCCTGGGCGTTTTTAAGCATGTTGTTTGTGCTGAGCCAGGGCTGTCTTGAAAGAATAGTGACGGTTGCTTGGTATTTTTGATGGCAGGTGTTTGTCATAATTCTGTATTAATTTCAGGAGGTAGATTAGAAATTATAACCACTGATAGTGGAAGTAATGCAGAAGCAGCAAACAAAATTGTTTAGTGATTCATAATTCACTTTGAGGTAAAAATTAGCTTTTTCTACTGTTTTGTTAGTAAAGTTTGGATTCCTTTGTAAACTTGGTTGGTGTAGCTTTCTTGATCAGTCTCAATCTGTGAAAGAGCTGGAAAAAAGGCAGGATGTTGATTCCGTTGAAAGGAAAAGGTCTGTTTTCAGGTTAAGAGCTATTCTATAAGGATCTCTTTCCATTCGCTGATATTCGTATATTTATAAGCTTAACTTGGTAAGCTTATAAGACAAACATTGTGTTTTCAGTTCAGAATTGCACAGTGTTCCTGAATTGTGGTGGTTATTGACACTCGGAGTGATAGAGTGCTGCTTTCAGTCTTTGGCTTAGATGTTGTTTCCCTTGCAGGCTGTGTCCCCAGTGCAGGCTGTATTGCGGCTGCTCGGAGGAGATGTCACCTCGCCAGGACCCGAGCTGATTATCTTCCCTTGGATGCTTCAAATGATTGTCAGCTTTCTCGGAGAAGAGAAGGCGGTGATTCAGAGGATGAGGACGAGCCTGATAGGAATCGTCTCTATTTTGTTCCTAAAAAGAGAACTCTTAGGCGTAGGCTGGCTGAACGCGTGGGTGAGTTGGTGCCTTTTCTCCCAGAGAGAGGCTGTGTCTTTTACTGATGGATGTCCGGAAGAATGTGAGACTTGCCCAGTGAAGAGTGCAGTGCAAAGTTGTGCCCTTGACCTTGACAAAAGACCATAATGCTTGGCGGTCCTTGAGGCTTATGTGGGCTGTTCCTGCTCTCCACACACTGACATTACAACTGTTATGGGAAAGGGGTAAAAACAAACCACAAACAAAAACCAACCAACCAGAGCCAGCCAGCCCTTTGGAAGTAAGCAGACTTACTGCATGCCAAGCGTATGTGGCTTTTCGGTTGCTCCTTAACTTCACATCCAGTATAACTGGTGTTCTTAGGTCCTCATACTCCATTTGTGTCTGGAAACCCCTCTGTTTTTGCTGTCCAGAAGATTGCAGAAGTTTTTAGCAGCAGACCTCGGTCATGGACTCGATTGCTCCAAGTCACTGTGTTTGGGTTAGATTTTGCCCTACAGACTCCTGCTGTTTTAGAACGCAGAATGTCATTTAATTTCTATGTTGATGTGGTTGGAGTCTTTAAGTTATAATTACAGTCAAGCCAAGTTGTCAGAATGAAACTTCTATCTTCATCTTCATTGTTTGGCTGTAGCTTATTTCTACTTTTCAAATTAAAAACTGTACTGCTTGTTAGGTTTCAGCTGTTGATATTGAACTGCTATATATGGTGGGAAGCCATTGATGTCTTCAGACTGAGAGGAGGGCTGCTTTACCCTAAATGACAGATTGCTTTGTACTGATGGATGTGAATGGTGTATGCATTTTGCACCATAAGTACACAGCTTTTTGTATATACGCTTTCCCTTTTGTGGTGTACAGAAATTACCCAATCTGATCATTCCAATGTACATCTTTTTGTCATACGCTTTATGCATTTGCATGGTATGTTTTGTTGACCTCAAAAGCTGCAGAGGCAAAACTTGCATCAGTTGTGTACAAACTTATATTCAATTTGCATAAACTATGTGTTGAAAGTGTTGCAATTCTCTTAGGAAACTTACAGCAATGCTTCCCTGTGTAAATCTCAACCAGCTAAACCCACATTTGGTCCCTGTGTTTCCTTACCAGCTGTGAACTTGGAAACTATGAAAAAGCAACTGGCTGAAAGGTAAGTACTGCTTTTAGTGTTAATTGCTGAGGTGTTCATTCTGTCACAGCCGATGACAGCTTTGGAGTCTTATTCCTTCTTGCGAATATTGAAGGATTTGGGGGTTAGTTGTGTATTGTGCTTGTTGTAATGTTTAGCACAACATTACAGATTTTAACTTTACCTGGCAATGCTTTGTTGCAGGGGAGCGTTTGGACTTCTCAAGCATTTTATCACTTGTAAGAATCTGCTGCTTTATTCTATGTGCTGCTGGTTCTGAAAGGAGCGTAGGCATAGTGTTATGTTTGCCAAGGAAGGAGAACTTCACTCAGGGCAGGTGGGGCTGTCAGTCCTTTTGTCGTGGCTCTTCAGCCTGTTCAGACAAGGCAGTGGGCAGCTGAGATGTCCTGGGTGGAGATGGGAACTTGCAAGGGAGCGTATGAGAAGGACAGGTGGGGTCAGGCATCTGCAGCTACCGAGATAGCCATCCCCATCACCTCTCAGTGCTCACGCAGCCAGAAGCAGCTGTACTGATAAGTTCAGACATCGTGCAGCTGAAACACAAACATCTGCCGTTCACTTGTGTGAACCTCTGTGTATGCATACTCTTTTGTACAGACTGCTGCTGGCCTGCTTGTGTTCAAAGAATTTCCACTGAAGTGGACTAAATATTTCTGTGGAACTTGTATGCTTTTTTTTTTTTTTTTTTGGCCTTCGATCACCTGAAAGAAATGAATGAAATGATGTGGGGAGTTCAAGTACAATCAAATGTGAAGGACTATGAAGAGTGGGAGACCTATTTGGAAAGTAACAAGAAGGGGAGGGAGAACACGTCTGGTAGTAATAGCTTGGTGATGTTAAGTTGGTATAAATTAAGTGGGACGCACTGATGTGTGCTGTATTCCTACCCACATCGACTTGGGTAGAATCTGTTCAGTGTAACGTCGCTACACTTGCCATATTATGCTCTTTAGGAGCGTGCTGTGTAGAGGAATATGGGTAAAATGTCAGTGGGGGTACCTTCAGAACTACCACTACGTCAGTGACATTTGATGTTTTCCAAAGCATGAATCTTGTCCACACACAGTGCTTCTGTAAATGTTGGTATGGGTAAGTCTTGCAGTTCTTCTTTGCTCCAATGCAGGTGCTATTATTAGCAAGGATTTTGTGCTTTGTTTTAAGGACATAAACACTTTGTTTATGTTTGTTTAATACATAACTGAGCTAGAATCTGCTGTACATGCACTTATTCAGCAACGAGTCATGTCGGTACTGAAGCGAAGGCAAGATGAGCTGGAAACGGAATCTACTTATATGCAGCACCTGACAAGTTAGTATGAAGTTACCAGTTACTTTCTTACTGAAATCTCATTCTTTAAGTAGAAACACAGCAGTTAATTCTTGGATTATATTTTATTTTCATGTGTAATGTTTTCTCCCTCCCTGCTGTCAGTGGGCATACTGTACTAGATGTCCTAGTTGAAATCCTTACCGAAGTAGGACGCGTAGTATCACTTCTCCGTGGTAGAATAGTGAATATAGCATGACCAAATGCTCCGTCAGTTTTGAATTCCTGATCTCAGTGGCTGTCTATCAGTACTTGAAAGGAGAAACTGAGTCAGTTTTCCAGTAGATATTAGGTTGTTTGGGACGCAGGCACTGTAGAACAGGAGGACAAGGAAGGATTGACTGATAACTGGCAGCAGCTTGAGAAGAGTGAGCTCGGGGATGTAGCCCTTTCTGGTTCTAACTGGTGTGCAGGTGGGGTGGGTGCAAAGCATGCAGACTCTGAGTGTGTGTGCACTCTGGGAAGCACAGCTGGAAGCGTCACCAGGAAGGGCAGAGAGGAAGGGTGGATCTGGGGTCCCTCCCTGTGCTCACTCAGGTGCTCACCTCCCGGTTCAGGCTGTGACCTGGCAATCCCCCTGCACGAGGGAGCAGCCACAGCTGTCCTACAGTTCACTGATAATATTGACTGTGCTTTAGACTGGACACTGTGAATTTTTCATCAGGAGGTTTTATTTACTTTGGTTAGTCTCCAAATGAAGAGCAGAAGCAGAATCAGTGTTCTGCATTCACCTCTTTGTCTTGTTCCTGTCTTCTGGTAGCTGGGAATGGCAAACCAAGTAATGATGGACTGGAGAGTGATGAAAAGATGAAGCTTCTGAAAACGTGTGAGCATCGAAGGTACGTATAATTACATCTAACTGTAGTAAGTGTGTATCTGCTTCCTGTTACTTACACAGGGTGAAGGTAAATCCTTGCAGTTACTAAGCGAGGTGATACACACACGTGCAAAAATGCCTTTCCTTTCCAAAGCTCAAGGTACATGGAAACCATCTATTTGTTAATGGAGGGTTTTCTTTCCTGCTGATTGGAATCTGAATGTTAATAGGTACTATTAATTTAACATAAGTTGAAGTGAGGCTGTTCACGAAACTGAAAGTAGATTTTTCCCTGCTGTTGGAATAAATGATATTGTGATTATATATAGGAATACACTGTTGTGATTATTGCACAGATGACAAAAATAGGCAGGTGGTATTGTTGCTGGTGGGGTGGCAGTGGGTGCATCAGAACATCTAACCTACCCTCTGTTATCAGCGTAGGCCAGGTGCTACATTTTGAACGTCGGGGTCTGCTGCTGACCTTAAGTTACTGGGAGCTCTGAAACCGTTCCAGTTGCATTGGTGCCTTGACTCATCACTGTTTAGACACAGGTAAGGACTAAAGAGTTTTATTGGTTGAAAAACGACGTAATAAACTTTGCTTGAAGCAAGCTGTTAACCTTTAACGTTAAGTAATGCCAATAATTACATACAAGAGGTATGCTATGCAAATGAATAGGTATAAATATAATTTTATTGTTGATTTTTGCATGCTCTTACTGGTATGTGGTGCCAGGACTAACGTTTTTTAGCCCCAGTGAGACTTGGATGCAGTCACAGTTTCAATGCAAGTTGTTGCATAAGCTACATAGAACTGAGATGATGGACTGTTGAGAGCGCAGTAGTTTCTTACAGACTACCTCTGGCAGGGATAGTATGGAGTACCATGTTAGATGTTTGGTGTTTCAGGTGGGGGGAGTTCCTAGTATGAATGTGGTGAAGTGAAGGTCGTTAGAGATGCTTTTAATGTCCTTTGGCAGCTCACAAAGTACCTTACTGTTACAGTCTGTGTCTCTAGGGTTGCATACTTACTTCTGCTTCCTCACTGTGTTTCCTTAGGCTATTGCTCTCACCGGGTGTTCTTAGTATATCACTGAGCTTTCTTTTACGTACTGTACATGGTGAATAACTCACCTGAGTTCATTACAGAATGCAGGACTTGCAGGCGGCAGCTGAGAGAGCGTTCACAAACAGCTGGTCACCACGAAGGCATGCCGAGTGATGAAGAACTGGCTCTGACAGAGGTGACTGAATTCCAGAAGAGCAAAGGTTGGTCAGGATATGAGAGCAAAATTCCTCCGATGATTGAGAAGGATTTTCAAGGGAGAGTGAAGAAATACTCCTTTTGAATGGTATATCGTTTCTTTTCTACAGCACAGAATTGATGCATTTCAAACAATTCTGACCGATGCCTTAGGAAGAATAGATAAGACTGTAGGCTTCTTTAGTTTAATCAGTTTTTTGTCCAAAGTTGGAATGTATTTAAATTGAGATTTGAACTGCCTTAGTGAGCAGGTCACGAGGAGCTGGGAGAGGCACGATGCGTATTTGCTGAATAACAGAAGGAGGATTTTCCTGTCTGAGCTTTTAAGAGACATACAAAATATGAAATGTAATGGGTATTTCAATCTGTGCAGTTGTTCAAAACCGCAGAAGTCTTTTTGTGGTCTTCTGTATCTCTTTTTTTTCCTGAAAAAGGCTTTGCCAGAGTGCAGGATCGGGGCATGCTGCTTGCAGGGAAGACTTCTGTGCAGGAGCTTTGCCGTGGGTTATAGAGGCATTCCAGAGCTTGAGATAAGTGTTGTTAACTAGAAGGAGGGCATCTTTTCCTCTTGTCAGGTTGCTTGCATATGAATCACTTGCATCTTTATTAATGTGGAGCTTGTTTGCTAACATTTTGACAACCCTACCCTCTGAAATATAGCTTTACAGTTCAGTTTTAGCTTGCTGCTTTGGTCCATTCCATGATTAGAATCCATGTAAAACTGTTAAATGAGAATCTTTTGGTATCATTAGATATATTTTTGCATGGAGCTTTTTCTCTCAATCCTGACAGCTGAACAACTAACGGGAATGATCTTTCAGCAGAATTCTACAGACCTGAAAGAGATGCCCTGGTTCAGAGCTGTAGAAGGATTCAGCGATGCCAAAAAGTTCGTCTGAATCAAAAAGAGATGATGATCCTGATGAAGAAGTTTTGCCTAGAGTGACTGAAAAAAACTATCCTGCCAAAAATTACAGGTATATTAAGGTTGTCTTGGGAACGTTCACTGCAGCTAGGTAATCAAACCTTAAATAAGTGGTAATTTAAAATTATGTTGATAGTTACAATTACTTGTTAAGGTTACTGCAAATGAAAGGTTTAGCTTTTTGAATGTTTGACTTCCTTGAAACTAGAGCAGATAGCCACTTGGATATCGTGAATGAAATAATTCCTATTTTTCAGCATTTGCCAAGAATGTGTGGGATCCTTTATCGACTTCACAGACTGAGAACCTTACACAGCTTTGCGATAACGTGTTTGAAAAACAAGTCCTGTCCAGAAGGGAATGCAGGCAGGCAAAACAGGTAAAGGCTGTTGTGGCAATGGGGAAGGAAGTTCTTGATACGTGTATGCACTTCACTGTAAATATTCACTGTAACATACACTTAGCCCAGTTCTGGTTTTATTCTCATGCAAATCTGGGAGTTTATCCAGCATAAAGTAGGTGAAACTAAGTTGATGTTTAGGCCCTTAGTATGAAAAGAAATATAACAAACGTTTATGCAGTCGCCACACTTGACTTCAGGAAAGAAGCTTTAGATAAGATTCTGTTTGTATAGTAGCTGTGGTGTTTTGTTGTGTTTTTTTTTAATAGAACCTCATTGCTGGAAAATACATTAATCTCGTTATCCAAGAGGATTTTGTTTAAAAAAAAAGAAAGAAAGAAAGAAAGATGGTTAAAGCTGAGACTTGCTCAACAGGTCTTTAATGCAGTCGTGATCTTAGTGTCCTGTTATATACAGTGGCACCTGCATTCAGCTGAGTTAGCATTTTGCTTTTCCACATGAACAAAATAACTGCCTAAAATTGTTGTAAGTGGAAGGTGAGATCCTTTTCTTGTGAGGATGTGTTAATATTTTTTCCTTTTCTCTTTTTTGACAGGATTTGATTAACACGGTTGTCCTGAGGATGAAGCAGTCTGTAGAGGAGGATGTCTTTATCCCTCTAAGCTGTCCCTGGGAATTTATTTATTTACTTTTTAAAATTGTTATTTTTAGTCATAGAATCAGAGAACTGCTCAGGCTGGAAAAGACCTTAAAGACCACCAAGTCTACCTGCAACCTAACCTCTTTTTTTAGCCTTTGTTCTATTTTTCTGTACCTTTTCCCCAGAAGCGTGGGTGAAATATGTTGTAGACATCCATGAGCAAATGGAACAAATGTGCCTTCTACTGTTTTATTGTAGGAATAGTTACCAAACATTGATGTTTATGAACTCATTCCAACAAGAGTGACTACGCAGTCAACTTAATGCTTTTTTTGCTCCTGTAACTATGAGCTTTCATAAATGGAAAGCTCTTAGTTTATGAGGCACAGCCCAGAGTCTGGTTTTGTGATCTTAACTTGGAGTATCTGAGGGCTTGTGTTATTTGTGGTGGTCTGTTCCCCCTTCTACTCCTGACTCCTCCTTTCCTTTCCTGAAATAGTTGATGTTGCTGGTGCTTATTACTGGACGGTCTTAGAGAGAGGATAACTGGTAAGAGTCTGGTAGGTGTGGGGTTAAGACACAGCTGGGAGAAGATTGTTGCTAAGCGTGTTTGTCTGGTTACAGGCAGAGCTGTTCTGCTGAGAAATCCATTAAACACATACTCGAGTGTTTCCAACTGCTAATTCCATTGGGTATTGCAAGGAGTTTCAGTTAACAGCTGTTTCCCTCATATGAAAGAACTCCCATAATTGTAATTCATCGGTGTTTAAGAGATGAATTGTCTGTTTGTCTTACTTTCAGGTCAAACAAAATCCTTATTTCCTCTTCCTCTTTTTCTGACCAGCACTGTGGAAGACAAATCATCGCCATGTTCAAAATTCCAAGGCAGACGGTTTTGGTCAGCTGTTGAGGTAAAGAAAAAACACCGATCTTGTCTGTGAAAATCATTTTAGTTAAAAGTAGACTGTCGTCTTTGAGGAAATGTATCTTCAGTCAAATCTGATTCCTGAGAGTTTAATGTATTTTAATAGGAAGGTTAGCTGTTTTCGTCAGTGAGCTATTTATGCTCACCCACCTCTGATACGTAGTGAAGAGACTTTAATTTCATCATCTGTTCCTGCTAACCTTCCATGAGATCAGTCATTGGCACTCTGTGGATAGGTCTGTTTCCTCAGTATGTGCATACAGTGCCCATGTTGCTCTTGTAGAATGGAATCCCTGCATGTGCGTATAAGTGTATTAGTATAGCTTTATTCAGTCTAAAGTGCTGAGTTAGGAATGTCTGAATGCCTGTGATTCAATTCCCTCTTAGATCCGTTTCCTCTATGGTTGTATTCGGATTCGTACTAAAGATGAGGTTTAGATGCAGGAAAACACATTAACATCCCAGTTCCCCTGCTGTGTGTGCTAACAAGGCCATGGTGACAGCTCTGCATAGGCTTCCTGCTGCCATGTTGCACATTCCTGTAGAAAAATCAGGGAATTTGGGAATGTTGAGGGACTTGCCATATTCACTCCTGGGGCAAGCTGTTGTGTAAGGCTTTGTCATGGACAGATGCAGAGAAGACAAGAGGGAGCTTAGTGCTGATACCTGGCAGACACGAAACAGACATAAGATTCTGGTATCACCCTATGAGATTGTGTATTGCCTGCCTTAAATGTCCTAGTCAAATACATGTTTCTAAAAGCGAGACCAGTGGTCTTTCACTGTGGATTGAAGTTTTCTCCTTTCAGTTTGTTTTCCATCCTCACTGTCAGTCTTCTCTTTAGAAGTGGTGATGTGCAGAATGGTTGAAAATGTGCTTATGTTGGGGATCTTCTGACAGTTTGGAGAGAATAAATCCTGTTTTTTGAGTACTGAGATTGGATGGACGTGGTATCTTTTAAGTTTAAAAAGGAGGTTCTAACGCACCCTCAGCCATCAGATATGCATGTTCTGTTTTCTTCATTACTGCAGCTGCTCTCCAAGGTTCTCCTTTGGGATGGGACTGTACAAGAAGACACAGTCCGTGGTGTGGGACTGAGCAAGCTGCTGAATCGTTGCCTTCTTCTGAACCTCTTCAACACACCACCAGGGCCAGAAAACATAGAGAAGTGTAAAGAGGTGAAAGGTCTTATTTCCATGGGGACAGATGTAGTCTGAAGTGTAATTATTTAACATTTGAAGTTGTTTTTTGTTTGTTTGCTTGTTTTTTGATGACCTTGGTGTATAAAAGAATTTCAAAGCAAGCATTGGTTCCTAGGCTTTAGGAATAACTGCTTAAAATGACGGTTTTGTTTTTTGAAGAGTAAACACTGCCAATAATAACTGAACTAGCCAAAAGGAGAAGTCTGTCAGAAGTGGTGTGACTTAGTGTTACTGAAAGCCTTTTTTTTTTCTTTCTATTTTTTCTTTCAAAATACTCTCTGGGTGAACAGGTGGTTGCATGCTTCCCAGAAAGGTGGTTCCAAAATCTTGGAAGTGAGTCAACTCTCCCCGAGTCAGTGAACTTCTGCCAGCATTTGGTTCAGTGAGCACGTATGCTTCACAGGAATAACCACAGGTAACAAACAACATGTTCTTTGGGATGCAGCACTTGCTCATATTCTTTATGTTCGTATTTCTTTTAGGGACGTGCTCAGTGGGCATGGTGGTGATGGGTTGACAGTTGGACTAGATGATCTTTGTGTTTTTTTTCCAACCTTAATGATTCTATGATTCTTAAATTCCTCAAGTCTCATACATTTAACACTTTCAGTGATGTACTTCCAACATCTACGTACAACTAAAGATGCAGTCCATAATGTAAAATGGATCGCTTTTGCAGTACTAGTGCAGGCTAGTTTGAGGCTCTAGACGTTGGGTGCAGTTAGAGGTCAGTGTAGCTCAAGGCACGTTTTAGCTTTATTGATTTGAAGTCAGGTGTGAATGTGTTGCTATGTCAACTTGTTTTTGTAATAGTGATGAAACTGAAGAAGTTGTTCTCCTGTTGGTGAAAGTCAAGGCTCTGCGTATTGCTGAAGAGCTCGCTGAAGAGTGCAAACGGGAACATCTTAAATCTGTGATCAGGAAATAAGGATTTCTTTGAAGCAGCAGTTGACAAGTTGAACTGAAACAAGCCTGATGCTCACTCTAAAAAAGTGGTAACGTTTAATGAGTGGACTGCCTACGGTTGTTTTACTGTGAAATTTTTTTTTTTTTTCCAACTGTCTTCTGATGCCATCTACTCCTAGATAGAATCACAATGGTCAGTGTGAAGTGCAGGTGTTCTGAAATATATGACGACCTTCATTGCTTTGTTCTTTTGGGAAGGATGACTGCAGTAAGTGCCTGTAATGTTACCACTGCTGGTGAGCAGACAACTTCACAAGCTGTTTTCAGTACCACACCAAATCACTCTGACTCGGGAGTCACTGAACTCTAACTTATCGTCCACTTAATGAGATAACTCTACCAAACTCACATTGAGTACTTCATAGCTTTTTGACCCTGTCACAGAAGCAGGAATTCTGCATGCAGTGAGAAGTCTGATCTATGAACACCTACTGATGGTAAACGAGTGCTTAAGAAGGTAAGAAGTTGCACAGGAGAACGTCTTAACTACGCTTACTCTTCTCCAGAGTATGATTTGTAGTGGAGCTTTGTACTTGAGATACAGACTGGACTGTGTGCACAGACTTGAAGCTGTCACCCGCCCTCATTTATCAGACGAGCAGAACAACAACTCCAGTTACCTTCTAGTAATTGGCTCTCTAAGGACATTTACCTTTTGCTTCCCTCTAAGACCCATTAAACCTCATTTCACCGTACCCATGTTGGATTTCTAATGTTGTGTAACTCCGTATATGTGCAGTAAATATTACTGCTGCAGAATAAAAAGGATGTTTTACTGTAGAAACAGCAGTGCGTCACAAATTCTGCTAAGTTTGCTATTGCCTGCTTCTCTAAAATGTTATGTATGGGTCTTCCATTTAACTCTTGGAGGCTCTTATTCCCTATGGTTTTTCTGTTGTTTTTTATTACAGAATATGTATTTTTGTAAACTATTTTAATTGTAAATTGCATTCATCAGTGTTATAGACAACAATGACTTTTAAAATAAAAGCAAAACCATTATTTGAAAAGTAAAGATGTTTTTGTGTTAATGAGACTTTTAACGCTTTCAAGTCTTGAACACGACAGGAATGTTATGTGAAGTATGGACAAAAACTGTGGCACTGCTGGCGCTTCATTATCTGCAGGATTTAGGAGTTCTGTTGTAAGTAATTGTGCACTTCTACTTTCCTGAGTGCAAAGAAAATACAACTGATGGGTAATCAGCTGAAGCATGTGATCTCCGTGCTTGCTTTTGTCTCCTCTGCTTCCTTATTCATGTTGAAAGTTGCTCCCAAAGAAATTAGTCTTGTGCTGCTATGAAATTGGAATAGGTTCTATCACGCTTTACCTCTGTAGAGGCTTCTTCCAGTGGCTGCAGACGTCAGTTGTCGTGACTGGTAAGCAGGGGAAGGCGAATTTTTACTGAAGCTCAGAAGCCCCATCCCAGTTGAGTATCTTTGAGAACCTACCGTGCCACTTTGTGGTGAACCTTGCACCCATTCACACAATCTGACTGGAGTAACAGCTAATCTGGCTTCATTCTTGCAAGCTGGTTTCAAACGTTGGTATTACTGCTTTGTTGTCAGGTTACTATTGGTGCTTTATCAGATGTCATTTCAAAAGTGCCTTTACAGGACAGCTAAGCAGCACTTACTCTCAGATTGTCCAGCTGGGCTTCTGTACATCTGCTTCCCTGCCATAGCCCCCTTCTGAACATCTTGAATGAAGCATTTTCACAATTGGCCCCTGTCTACTTGGCAAAGGCAGAAGAAACAGTTATTTGGAAGTGACAACACAATAACTGCAAACCCCTTCTATTAGCTGTGATTTAGAAGGGAAGGCAGAAGCAGGGCTGAACACACTGTAACACTGGTCAGAAAAGGGAACATTTGTTTTCAGGAACGGGCAGTTTAACATTCAGACAAGAACTGCTGAAATTTCACTGTCTTTTATTTGCATACAAAACTTGAAAGCTGACAAAATTGATAACAAACACAACCAAAAGCTGTTTAACAGCCTTCCAGGCCATTGTAGAATGGCCACTTGGAAGAGACTCACAAGGATCATAGGAGTTAAACCTTTGCCTCCACATAAAACCAAACCCCTGCCTCCACATAAAACCAGCCACACTATGTCTGAGAGTGGGGTCCAAAGGCTCCTTGAACTCTGGCATATTTTGTGCATGGTCAACCTCCGGTGCAGAAGCTTTTCCACCCTGACCCTTCCCTGATGCAGTCCTCCATCTGGCTCTGAAATGGAGCCCTGCAGAAACCCCAGGTGACTGCTCACCATCCTTTTATAATCCCTGTATCAGTCAGAAAGTTAACTAAATTATCGCCTACGTTCCCACTAAAAAATTAAACTCCTGCCTTGTTTACAGGAATTTCTTCATGGTCTAAATGAGACACAGATGAAAAAACACTTTTTTCATCACTTGATAGTAAAAGATAATAATTTTTTTTCCTGGGAATGGCTTGAACACCTCCAGGGACAACAGTTCCACCACCTGCCTGGGCATTTTGAGAGGACATTTTTCCTAGTATCCAACCTGAACCTCCCCTGGCACAACTGAAGGCCATCACCTCTTGTCCTGCTGCTGCTCCTTGGGAGGAGAAGCTGACTCCCACCCAGCCACAGCCTCCTTTCAGGTAGTGGTGCAGAGAAATGAGGTTTCCTTTGAATCTCCTCCAGACTGAACACTCCCTGCTCCTTCAGACACTCCCATACTATTGTGCCCCAGATCCTTCACCATTCTGTTGCCCTTCTCTGGACGCGATCCAGGGCCCCAATGCCTTTGTTGTAGTGAGGGGCCCAAAACTGAGCACAGTACTGGACGTGCAGTTCCACCAGTGCTGAGAAACAGCCGGCAGATCGCTTCACCAGTCCTTCTGACTGCACTATTTCTGACACAGGCCAGGATGCTGCTGGCATTCTTGGCCACCTGGGCACACTGCTGGGTACGTGCAGCCAACTGTTGACCAATACCCCCAGTGTGCAACGTATCACATCGTCACTCTCCTCTCAGAGGCAGCACCGCCACTTTAAACACTGTGCCACTTAAAGCAATGCAGCTGGGTTTTGGAGACATGAAAAATGCTTAGCACAAGAGGAATTCCATTTCACAAACAGGAATACCTGCACTCAGCTCCCAGCTGACCTCGAGATGTGAGGCAGAGGCAGAGGCAGGGCCCGTGTCTCTGTCACCTTCCGACACGCACTTTTCGAGTACCAATGCCTCAGAGCCCTGAGGAATCTGAGGGCGGCCCCCACCGCGGCCTACCCCTTCTACCTCCTCTCCTCTCTCTGCTTCTGCTTGTCAATAATGACGGGCTTCGAGGGAGGCTGGAATTTTGTGGGCTCTCCATCGCCGTTCATTCGACACATCGAGGAAGAAAACCATCCGGTGAAGATAAAACGCTCAGAAAAACACCGTTCTCAAAGGCACCGTTCCCCACAGCCTCGCAGCTCAAACCCCCCGCAGGCGGCTGCCATAGTGACTACGAGTACTTCCGGTCCGCCGGCGCCAGAGCGCAGGGTGGCTACGGCAAGCTCGGAGGGCCAAAACTGCCCTCAGCGCGAAGCGGAGCTGTGTGTCGCTCTACTCCTAACCCCTTCTGAGCTCTGTTCATTATCTGATGGGTGTATTTGAAGTGGAGGGTATTTGTCGCTGCTTAGAGAAACGAGGGGCCTGTGAAAAAAAGGAGCATGCTGCATTTTGTGGCGCAAGATGTTCTGGGAACTGCTGCTAACAATGCCCAGCAGGCTTCCTTTTTGCTGGGGAGAGTTTTAGCAAGGATTTTTTATATGAAAAGAGTTCATCCTATATTTCCTTTCCACTGACCTTCCGTCGTACTGCTTGAGAAATTGCTATTTCTTGCTGTAGAGAATGCACATGCACCTGCACTTGTATCTGCACAAAGAATCATCTAAACATCTCTGTAGGTGTTTCTTTTTGGCACTGGGATGGAGCTGTGTGGAACACAGACTTGGATGAATCTTCAGTCGGGTGCAGGGACGCGTAATGCTCATCTTAGATGTCACGCTGACAGCAGCAGTAGAGAGGCAAATTTCATAGGGTTGCATGTTTTTTTTTTCCTTTTGTTTCAGTCCTAACCGTGGAAGCATAGAAGCGTTACCCAGACAGACTGAGCATTTCTCACATGCGCTTTCTACCAATGACACAGGGCAGTGGAAGTCAGCATCAGAAGCATCTGTAACAGCCCTGCAAAAGACTGGTGAGAGTTACCCTGGCAGCCTCTTTTGGCAACCTCAGGTCTCTGCAAGCTGTTAAGCTGTGTCGTAAGTCCTCCCGTGGTGCTGACTCAGCTCTCCCTGTCTTTGGTGTAGGAGAGCTGGTCTTGAACTCCTTCCTGTTTCCTGCCTATCATCTGCTCCCTGCTTTGCCCATGGGCCAGTGAGCCTTTTATTCCTCGCCCCCAGATTTGCATGTGTGGATAAGAGCATCTGCTTATGTACGTTTCTTTTCCAGCTGTGGTGTCAGGCTGAGCGACAGCTCCCAGCTGAGCTTGTGGTGAGCGAGACACGGAGTAGCTGGAGATGGAGTTCTCTGTGTCACTAAAGCATGAGCTTGATGGCTGCCGTGAGCCAAAGCAAGAGAGTTTGTGTGTTTGATTTCTGTGTTGGGCTGAGCGGGTAGAGCAGTGCAAGGGGGCTGATTTGGACGTGCTGCTTTCCCAATACGGTGCTGTTGGCGTGGCAGTGCTTCTGGCGTTGCAAATTGTGTCAGATGTCAATGAATTCCTTGGAATCTGTTGAGTTGACTTGTGCAGGTTTCGTTCTCCTGCTGAACATTTCCTGGCCGCTTCTGTGCATAGCCATGGCCTTTGCTTCTTTCTTGCGTTTTTTTTCTTGGTTGCGTTTGGCACTGTGCAAGCCGTGAATTGCCAGGGAAGAGCTGGAAGTGCTCTGGAGTTGTGGGGGACAAACTCCTAAGAAACAATGTGCAGCTTCAAAGCTCCAAAGTTTGGAGAGATGAGAGAGGCTCTGCCTGGTGCAGGACATGATGCGCTCTGCAAGGCGCTTTCCATGAAGACCTCAGATCTGCGCTCAAACTGCATCCAAAGCAACCCAATGCCCCGTGCTTGTTGTACCCGGAGGTATCGGTGCCAGGAGTTGCTGCTGTGTTTGCCATGCCATTGTATCGGCAGGGTGACGTTCATGGCGTGCGATGCCCTCTGTCATTCAAAGCATCCTTGCAGATGTTCCTAGTGAGGGGCATGTTTCATTGACACCATAGGTTGTTTTCTGGAAAATGAAAGAGTGGGCTTGCGTACCCCCAGATGGTTTTCATTTCCTGCTGACCACAGTGCACGTCATGTCTGCTGCCATTGCCCCACGGCCCTGTTGTGGTTTAAGCCGGTGGGTGGCTCAGCACCACACAGTTCTTTGCTTACTGCCCCCTTCCCAGTGGGATGGGGGAGAGAATTATGGGGAAAAAAAAAGAATGTGGAAGTCATGTGTTGAGAGAAATCTCTTTCCAAAGGTAGAGAAAAGGACAGAAGTAATGGATGTATATATAAATATATACATGTATATGAATGTATATATATGAATGCATATAACAAGTAATGTAGAAGCAGTGGCTCAGCACCTCCCAAGCAATGGGCAAGCAGAGAAGAGAGTGAGGTGAGCTCCCACCCCGCCCAAAACCCCTTCCACTTTATGTCATATGGTATGGAATATCCCTTTGGCCCGTTGACATCAGCTGTCCTCATTTGGTTTCCTCCCAGCTCCTTCTTGAGAGATTTGCTGAGAACGGCCTTGGCTCTGTACAGCTCTGCTTATCGGAAACTATAAACACGAGAGTGTTCTCACTGTTGTAGCATCATAAGAGAGACTGAAGAAAAATCCTTCCCATCTGAAACTAAGGCAGACCCCAGTGTCCGTGCAGTGAGCCGTGTGGGGTTGCAGGTTGTGCATTTCCCTGACAGCATTGGGCAGGGGTGCTGGGGAGCTGCTATGAGCTCTTCTTGACGAAGCTGTTTTGATTCCCTTTGTCCGTGTGCGAGCGGTAGCGCTTATCCCCCCTTGTGTTCTGTCCCACGGTATTACTCTTGGTGGGCAGAAGGAGCTGGTGGATTCAGCAGCAGTAGATTCTGTTGGTTTCCTCTGTGCTGCTTCATCCCTGGAGCTCGCTGCTGCATGGAAGAGTACAGGCGTGTTTATCCCAGGGCTGCTGTAAAGGGGAGGCCGGTTGGCGTAGCAGTGAGCAGCAGCTAACGGGCTGTGCAGAGGAGGGCTTTGCAGAAGGAGCAGGAGTGCCTGCGTCCATCTGTATCCTCGGATACATTCTGGCAGTGAGGCAGCAGCTGTGGCCACAGTGACTGAATGCAGACTTGGCCTGGGGCCGCCACGTGGCGTTTCCTAGCCCGCTAGTATACCTGGCAAAGCACAGCCACCCTGCACCCAGGGCAAGCGTTTGTCTTAGTGTCATGTTTCATGTGAAGCTCAGGCACGGGGGCTGCTTCCCCCCAAGAAAAGGAGGAGGAAATGAGGTCATCGTGGAAGCCAAAAGGCAAAAATACACTCAGGAAAGAAATTGGCAAAGCAGGCTGGTAGTAGTGCTGTGTTTCTCTTCCTTTATTTCCATCCAGGTGCTAGAGATGGCTGCTCTAAGCCGCCCTTGGGTGCAAAGAAGGACCCTAGTGTGGATTTGCCATAGGCCCAGCAAGAGGCTCAACAGCACCAAGCGCCGGGTCCTGCACTTTGGTCCCGCCAACCCCATGCCAGCTTCTCCAGGATTTGGCTGGGATAGAATTCCAACCACGCACTGATTTCTCGAACGCTGGGGTGCCCTTTTGGAATCCTGTGGTCTTGTGACGTGGTCTTGCCTCCCCACCTTGTCCGTCCATGGTGGAGCAGCCGGGTGGCCCTTAGTGATGTCATAAGCGGCTAGAATGAGGGGAGGAGCAGCGCGTGCTGCGTCCCTTCATTGGAGCGCTTGAGCTCGGCGTGAGTACGTGGCTTGTTGCACTTGTGCATCTACTGAGTCTGTTCGTCTTCATCCCGCCTTGCGCAGCGCCTTGTAGGTAAGCTGAGACGGTGCGGGATAGACGGGTGGGCAGCGAGGGCTTGAGAAGTGCTGGCTGGCAGAGCTCCTAGGATCATATTGCTTCGTCTTGACCGTCATACACCATTTTCCCCCAGGCCATCACTTCCAAAGCCATCCATCAAGATGGCAGTTGTCCCACGGTTTTTCCCTCCCCTTCCTTGCTAAATTGTGGAGGCTCACTGACCTGCTCTTTCTCTGTCCCCTCCCCACCCTCCGCCTGCTCTCTTGGTGCAGCTTTTGCTCGCGGAAGATCAGAGCAAAGTGACAAGGAACGGCTGCGGGTTCGAGGATCTTCTTCTCCCTTGTTCTGATCTCTTGCCAGGTACGTGCCATGTTTTGTATTGCCACATGGTTCAGCAGCCCGTGTTTAGTCACACCGTGTGTAGTAACACAGCCTCGTCCAGCTGAAATGCAGCTCTGGTCACGTGTGGATTTTTTCCACTTCCTCTCCAGCTCAACCCTCAGCAGGATGCTGCCTGTAGTGCTGGGAGCAGCTAGTGTGAAGGAAGGCAATCCCTTAGGCAAAGAGCCCTAGCCGCAGTTTGTGCAGAGCTGCACAACATGAGCCAGGGGCAGAAGCGTGCATGCTTTGGCTGTGTGAGTGTGGCCGACAGCTGTAGGGAGCACAGCAGAGATGCAGGCAGCGAAATGCGTGGGCAAGGCTGCGGCCGGCGCTGGTGGTGAGGCTGCTGCTGGGAGCCGGGGGCTGGGGAGCAGCTCCAGCCCCAGCAGTGACACCTCTCCCTGGCCTGCTACTGTGCTCTCAGCGTGCTGCGGGCAAATGCATCTGCTGC
Source organism: Gallus gallus (assembly GCF_016699485.2). Lineage (NCBI taxonomy): Eukaryota > Metazoa > Chordata > Aves > Galliformes > Phasianidae > Gallus > Gallus gallus. Next base: position 79,667,674 of record NC_052572.1, on the reverse strand, counting down.
TTTGTGCCAGAGTCCCCATCTGCTAGCAGAGGGACAGCAACTTGGTCCAGTGCTGCGTATTCAAACGGCTGTCCCGTTTGATTAGACTGCACAGAGTGGTTGTATCTAGAACACCTGCCTCCGCCAGTGGGCAACTGAGAGTAGTTCTGAAGAAGACTCTCAATCCAGTGCTGTGTGAACACAGGAAATGTGATTCTTTTCTGTTGCAGCTTGTCGCGCCTGCTGTGATGGGCATCGCGAGCAGCGAGATCAGCCGTGGGCCTGACCGGGCGTTGACGGAGGTACAGTGTGAAGCTCTGCTTGGTCTCTGTTCCCTGACTTGAGCCAGCAGAATGAGCCACAGTTGTGCTCTCCTGCTTTTTAAGAGAGAGAGCATCCTTCCGGCTCTCTCGGTGTCACTGAAGAGCTGCCTTAAAAGCTTCATTTCCTTGCTAGTGGCATCAAGATGGCACCCTGAAATCCTCCTTGTTTGTCCTCAGCTCCTCACCATGGTCTGTGCTCTCTGTTTCAGCCTGAGAACCAGGGGAAGCCCTTGCTGGTCCAGGAGGAGTCATCTCTTAATATTCCGGCTATTGCTGCTGGCCATGTTATTAAGAGCTACGTTGCCCAGGCAGCGGATGAGCTCTCCTTGGAGGTAAGCAGAAAAAGAAGGCATTCCTTGTTGTCACGGACAGAAGAGTATAACGTGTGAATGCATCAGGAATATTCTCAGACACCTTCAGAATGCCTTGTGAGGCGAAGCCCAGAAGATGCAGGTCCAGATAGGACTTGCACTGGGTTGGATGCAGGGAGGAGTTCAGCCATGTCTAAAAGACGTTTTGATTTGGCATGCTTGCACTGTATTCTGTCTGGTGTGTAAGGCAGTGGCTCTTGTACCTCCACGTTCAGCTTTCCGACGGGAAATGCCTGAAGAGCTGCCCCGGTGCAATTGCTCTCAAGCTGTGCGCTCTTTGGCAGTGCAGAAGAAGGGTGCCATTTCAGCTGTGCTTTCCTCCCAGCTGCGCTGACGCTGGGATTGATGTTGCAATGTCTTGCAGGTGGGAGACCTGGTGTGCATTACTGCTATGCCAGCAAAGGAGCAGAGCCCCTGGTGGAGAGGCAAGCATGGCTTTCAGGTAGGCACGAGCTTCAGACTCCTGGGCGCAATTGCAGTCAAGTGAGGAACGTCCGCTTCGAGCTGCTCGGCCTCCACAGGGTGGCTTCTGGACGTCAACAGCTTCCCTGTGTCGCTGTCAGAGGACTTTCCCTTTGGCTCTGGGCTTGGGTGGGAAACTGTCTCCTCATGTGACTTAGAAGCAAGAGCCTCTTGTGCTCAATAGGCAGTCAGGAGTTGAGCATCTCTGTCCTTTGTACAAGCACGGAGAACAGCCATCTTATGCTCCGTCAGTTGCTTTTGTAGGTCTTCTGGCTGCAAATGTTGAATGAGGGTTACTTTTCTGCAGGCCATTCTTTCTTGGTTGAACAGTTGAGGCCTGAGAAATGCTGCATTCAGTATTCCATCTCTCTTCTTGATCTTGTTCCAGGTTGGATTTTTCCCTGGTGAGTGCGTGGAGCTCATCAACGGAAAAATTCCTGAGGCCCTCATCAATTCAGCGCCAAAGCCAGGTACGGATGTTACATGTGATGGCACGGGGAAGTCAAATGGAGTCTTTTTCTGGGTGTGTTCTGTGTTGAATACCTCCTTGATCCATCCCACGTTCTCCTCTGTGTTGATGATCCTTCCTGCATCCCACGGGGCGTAGGGCTGCTGTTTTGTAGGCAGTGAGAATGAGGGCTTGGGCAAATGCTCGAATCCTTGTAGAATGCAGTGTTGGCAATGTTCTTGCCGCTTTGACGTGCTCTGTAGCATGTGTTTCCGCTCAGCCTGGTCGCACTGAGCCCAACCTGAAATGAACTGGTTTCTTCCTTTTGTTGTGCAGTGCCAAAGAAGCGTGGCAAGCTCCTCAGCTTCCTTCGTTGCTTCGTGAAGGCCCGCCCAAAGGAACCGAAGCAGCGGGAGATGGAGAAGGAGAAGGAGAAGGAAGGGGTGTTTGGCTGTGACCTGGGAGAGCATCTTCTCCACTCTGGCCGTGATGGTAAGGAACAGCCCGTTCCTGAGAGCTTCCTCCCTCTGTTGGGCATGACAAGATGAAAGAAAGGGAGATCGTGTCTAACAAGGGGCAGGTTGATAGCGGTGGAGAAGCGTGAGGTGGGAGTTATGGCTGAACGGGAAGCTGAGGCTAATGCTCATAGGAGGCCGACACACTTGTATTTGCTTAAAGCCAAAGGTGTAAGCCAATCCCACGCTAGCTTGAAAACCAAGGAAGCCTTTTGGCCCAAGAGAGTGTCCTGCGTCAGTTTCCTAGCTCTTCTGGACATGAGGTCTCACGCCTCCATTGAGGTGGGAGCTGTGATGGGACTTGTGGCAGTGTGTCTGGCTTCCCCAGAATTACTTTCTGCAGGCTGCTTGGCAGGTTCTGGCATTCCTTGAAAGCCAAGAACACGTCCGTGTCCAGTTTCCTCCCCGGCTCCTGCCTGTCTGCGCCGTCTGCGACAGCCTTTTTTCTCCTCTACGGAGGAGGCAAGCAGTAGCGCGGCTGGGCTTAGTGGATGGCATGTGACAGGGGCAGCGGCTGAAGCAGGACTTGAATCAGGAGCTCAGCTAAGCGCTGGCCTTTGTTCTGTAGTCCCCCAGGTCGTGCAGAGCTGCGCTGAGTTCATTGAGCAGCACGGCGTGGTGCAGGGGATCTACCGCCTGTCCGGCGTGGCGTCCAAGATCCAGAAGCTGCGGTAAGAGTGCTTCTGGACTGTATGTTGTCTTGCTTTGGAGTTGTTTTCCTCTTTCTCCAAGCCCTCTGTTTTTGTGTCCTTCTCTCCAGCCATGACTTTGAGTCGGAGCAGATTCCGGAGCTCACTGTCCGGGACATTCACAGCGTGAGCTCCCTGTGCAAGATGTACTTCAGGGAGCTCCCGAGCCCTCTGCTGACCGAGCAGCTGCATGGCAAGTTCTCGGTAAGCACAAGGCAATGGCCTTCATGTCCCTCGTCGTGGCCTGTCCCATACACACACACGCCTGCGCACCTTTTTTTGGTCTTTTTTCTGTTGAAGTTGGGGTTTTGATGGACGTCCACTGGGTGTCTCTGTACAACAAGCAGCTCGTGCTTCCTGCACACCGGGTGCACCGTAACACCTGGTGTGTGCATCCTGCCATTGGAAATGTGGGAGATGGGAGCAGCAGTGCCCTCTGCAGCTTTGAGGCCCTTTTCCTGTTAGCCCCATACGCTTGACTCACATGATTTGTGTCTCAGTCCCTTTCCGCTTTCTTCCAGGACGCTGTTTGTGCCAGTACAGATGAGGAGCGGTTGCTCCGAGTGCAGGAGGTCATCCAGCAGCTGCCTGCACCTCACTACAGGTCAGAAAACTGCTGCCCTCAGTCTGGGGAGCTCAGCCATGCTGCACTTCAGAGGGCGATGACGCGATGGCAGACTTTGTCTCACGCTGGCAACGTGATGCCTGTGTGTGTTGAAGTGGTGGATGTCTGCGTGGGTTAATGGATTGGGTCAGCTCCTGGGCACGGGGGCACGGCTGGTGCAGCTGATGGCTGCAGCTGTACTGTGCTGGGGCTTGGTGCTGCAGCATGGCACTTGGGAAAGCTTGATCTACTTGCTAGTAGCAAGAACAGTGAGGTTTGTTTGGTGAATGTGAGTACAGCATGCTCAGTGGTGCTGAAGGTTTGGCTCTTGCTTTCCAGGACGCTGGAGTACCTGATAAGACACTTGGCTTGTCTCGCTGGGAGCTGCTCCATTACTAACATGCCCGCTAAGAACTTAGCAATTGTATGGGCTCCCAACCTCTTCAGGTAAACTTCTTTTTCCGTCTCAGCACAAGGCTTAGATCTGTTCTCCCCACGGGCACAGTTTGGAGAGGAGGACAATTTGTGCTCTCTTGGTTTTGTCAGATGGGGCTGGTGTGTCCTTGATCATCCAGGAGAATTTCTTCAGTGGCATCAGTGCTTGCCCACTGCGGAAGTCTCCAGAGCCCAACTGGACAGCCTTTGGCTGCCCAAATGCCCAAACGTGGGGAAACGATCTCGGGTCAATGACTTCTCCAATCTGCCTTTTCTACAGATCCCAGCAGAACGAGGCTGCCTGTGCCAGCGGAAGAGCTGCCTGCGTGGAACTGCAGAGGCAGTCGGACGTGGTGGAGTTCATCATCAACCACACCGACGTCCTCTTCTGCTCCCGCTCCACATCAGGCATCGGAGATGGAGCAGGTGAGCGTCTTCCTGCATGAGCTTTGTCTTGATGAGACACCTTGGTCAAATGCAGGCCTTCTCCAGGATTGTTGAGATACGCTTTTGCTATCGAGGGGCTATCGATGTGTGGCAGCTCCCGCAGAACTGTGATGGCTGTGCCGCTGCTTTCTGATCCTCCCTCTTAGCTGTGGTCTTCCCTTCCAGGGCGCAGTTCTCCATCAGGGCCCGAGTCTGTGCAGGTGTCTTCTCCTGCCACCAAGCTGCTCACTCTGGAGGAGGCACAGGCACAGAGGGGAGGCCACAGCAGCTCGCCCGCACTGACACACATCCAGGACATGGAAGTGGAAGAAGGCATCGCAAACCGTGCAGGGGAAATTCCACACAATCATTGACTTTCCGTCTGAAAGGTAAAGAGGACTTTCTTTTCCAGCAGCTTCCTATCAGACTTAATTGTTTGGGCTTTTGTGGGTTTTTCCCCACGATTGCTAGTGCCAAAACTTGCAGAAGCTACGTGACTCTAATGGTGCGTGTGGTGGTGTACTGAATGTCCCCTCCCTTTGGCCTCTGAGGTTCAACTAACACGCAGTTGCCTGACGGATCAGTTTAGCTACCAGAGGGGGCCAATTGGTAATGTCCGTGTCAGAGATGCTTTTGAACTTTTTCTCTGGCTGCACGGTTCCTCAGCAAGCAGTTACACCTCCAGCTCAATCGAAGTACTCCCTTCGATGCTGTCCTGGACAGCTGTGCAGCCTCTGCTCTCATGCTCTGCATCTGGGTTGACATGGTGGAGGGGAATGTAGCCAGCAAGACTCCAGGGCTGAGCTCTAGGAATGGAACCGTTGTCAACCGTGTGAATCAGAGCGAGCTTCTAAGTTGTGTTTCAGCAGGAACCAGGCAGTGCTTGGAACAAGCAAGTGTTGGCAAGAGCTCAGGGCAGCTCTTCCCTCACCCTGCACCATGCACGACTCACACCGCTCCCTCTTTTCTCCCTCCAGACCAAGTCCACCCAGCAGGCTGAAGGAATCCCCAGCATGCAGTTGGTGTTCCTGCTTCAGGCCCAGAAAACCATCCTCTGTGGGCAAACGCCAACTGCAGCGCGATGCCAGGGAGCCCTCGGAAACAGAGGTGGTGGTCCTGGCAGGTAAGGGTGCACATCCAGCTGTCAAAACCCTGCTTGTCAGCGCCATCGAATTCTTGCTTGGAGTCCACACAAAAGAGAAAGACAAACAACAAAAGCGCAACAGTTCCTTTCGAGACAGTGCTCCTCCTGTTGCTATTGTCCTGTTGGCTTTGTCCTGCTGCCACTGCATAAGCAAATCTCAAGAACCACTCTCATCATTCAGCTTGTGCAAGTTTGCCACTAACTGTTTGCCTGTGTATCTACTCCTTCCTAGGTGAACCGAGCCCTCGTCCACGCAGAAGAGCCAGAGTGTATAGCGATGATTCACTGTGTGCTTATATCAGTGCAGAGCTGCTAGGAAGCACAAATCGCTGCAGCTCGGATGACAGCCTGCCATACAACACCAGTGAGGGAATGAAAGTGTTGATCCAGGTGGAAGCCCTCATCTCTCCCGGCGGTGCAGAAGACGCTGACCTGAGCCTGCCAGAAACAGCGGTCACCGAGCTGGACTGTGACGGGGCACCATTGCAGTGCAGCCCAGCCCAAGCACAGCCCGAGTGCCCCGACAGCAGCAGCTCCATGCAGGAGCAGGTCAGCGTCAGCCAGGAGGAGCCGAGCCTGGTGGAGGGGGACGTAGAATCAGAGCTCCAGTCCCAGGCACCGGGCAGCAGCACGAGCTCTGAGCCCCTCTCTCCTTCACCAGAGAGAATGAGTTCCCTGTGTACACCGGACCTCTCACCAAAAAGCCCTCCTGGCTGTGAATGAATAAAAGCACGCTGGTGCTGGATCAACGCCTTGACTGCCTTCTGAGTCTTCATTCCCAGGGATTGGGCTGGATGCAAGCAACAGCAAGGCAGCTCATGTTGCAAGGCTATGGCTGTGGGCTGTGCGTGCAGCAGAGCTGCGGGTTTGTTCCCATTTTGTCTGGCTGTGGGATGCCTGCAGCGAGAGCTGTGCTCCCGTAGTGTATGGTAGCAAAGAATCTCCAGCATCCCGGATGCTGCTCATGATCATGCCCAGCTTGCTGGCTGTGGCTTTGTGATGCTTTTGAGTGAGGGCTTTTGGATGCTCCTGGATGCCTCGGCTGGTCCCCGCCAGCTCTCTCGTCTCTCCCGCCGTGTCCATTCCTGGCTCCCAGCTACGAGCTGGCCCTGCAGAGCATCTCCAGCCCTGTCAGCATCACCATCCAGCTGCAGCAGGAGGAGCTCCCCCTGACCAACGCCAGGCAGTAGTGCTCGGTCTGCAGGTTAGCTGCCCTTTACCTGTAGGTGGCTGTTGCAGAAGAAGACTCAAACAGCAGAGCGTTCTCCTCATCTGCAGCACGCAAATGCTACAAAAGCAGAAACAACCCAGGAAGCTGTCTATTTGGGAATCTGCATGGACATTCACTGCCTGTGTTGATGGTGCTCTGTCATCCTTTATTTCCTTCTCCTTACTTGTCCATATGCTGCTGAGGATTGGAAAGCTGCATGTCCCATAATTCCCCAGAACCCAACTTAGGTGACTGGTTACCTGAACAGGTAAGGACCGTGTAAATATACAAATCTTTCTCATTGCACAACACGGCAGTGCTGCCAGACTTTCTAATGGCTCTTTAGGGCACCTTGCAGGCTGTGTGACATTTTCCTCTCCCCTTTCCCTTTCTTTCCCCAAGGTTTTGCCTTGCTTTGCCCTTTTATTCCTTCTACCTTCCTCTGTGTTGCTCAGGTGTTGCCATTCTTCAAGAGCGTTATCCAGTTGTGTTGCACTGCACCTCTTCATGCCTTGGATCTCTCTCTGGAGCACAAGAGCAGATTGAGGGGGGGAGCTGTCCAGCAGATTGAGGTGGAAGTGAAAGACTCAAATCCAGTGTTACGAAGCCACTGCAGATGCCAAATCCCTGCACGGGAGACCTGGCCGTGTGCAGGAGTTACTGCAGGATGAGGAGCTGCTATTGGTCTTCAAGCAGGTAGGAGTTTGTTATCCACGCATAATACTGTATGTATTTGTTGTTGTTGTTTTAAAATCAGTGCCAGTATGCAGTCTGATCCTACGTGTTTGAACAGTGTGGTGTAAGGATTGTCAGCTGAGAACAGCAGCAGAACATGGGGCTGTTGCAGGGGGAAGGCGTGGGGAAGGAAGCGGGGAAAGGAAAGGGAAAGCCTGGAAAAGGAATGGGGAAGGCACGGGGTGAAGGAAGGGGGCAAGACACAGGGGAATGAAGGAGATAGGACAGAATACCTGTAGAGCAGCCTAAAAAGCAGTAACAAGCTCTGGGAGGACCGTAGAGTGCCAGATTCTGTACTGGGTGTTTATCTGTGTGTGTACGTTGCCATTGTTTGTGCCTGGCTGCACTGCTCCAGCCCAGAGCCCGCTGCCTGCAGCTGCATCTTTGCTTCCTTCCCTCCTGCCCGGAGCCCCACGGGTGCTCCCACAACTCCCTTCCCACCCCCAAAATGCCAGAGAAGACACCTGGCAGTGGGATGGAGGAATCCCAGCAGCCCGTTTTCCTTCTGCCTGCAGCTCTCTCCTCCTCTGCCACACAGGGCTCCAGACTGTCCATTGGGAAAGACGTGGGGGAAAGGGAGTGCTGGCAGCAGCGACTGCTGCGGCTGACTGGGGAGGGTCTGCATCCCACGTGCCCTCCTGTGCTCTCTCTCCAGCTGCAGGAGGGCCAGAGAAGGGCAGATGAAAGCTGCAGCTGAGCCTGATGGACCTGCACAGCTCTCGGGCTGTCTTCCAGAGGTAGCTGTGATTTACATTAGGTAGCTGTGAAATACATTAAAGCACGAAGAAGACAGAGGCTGAGTGAACACCAATATGGCGCTCTGCTTTCTGCCAACGTGCTTTAATTTTGTTGTCGTTAAATGTACTGGGCAGTTACATTTTGGCATGTGAATATTTCAGAACAGTGCAACAGATGCTGGCAAAAAGTAATTTTTTTAAACTTTTTATTATTATTATTTTCTTTTTGTGAAGCTCTTAGCACGGCTTTCCTGAGTTTGGAGGAGTTTCCCTCTGTTTTCTTCGTCTTCACCCCCACCGCCCCCCCCTTCTCATTCCGTGTTCTTCCCCCGTCATCGCGACAGAGCACTGACCGCCAGCGATTGCGCCGCGGGCCGCATCGATTCCGTCCAAGTTCTTTCCGCGGTCTCTGCCGCCCCCTCGTGGCCAATGCGCGGAACTGCCGCTGTCCGCTGCTCAGTCCTGCAGGCGGCACAACGCGTGCGCGTAGGAATGCGGAAGTGGCTTCGTAACCGCTCTGTGCAGCTCATCCGCCGCTCTCTATTGTGATTAGTCCTCCAGGTCACGGCGAGCATGCGCCCGACAACTCCAAACCATTCCGCCGATCGGCCACGCGGGGGCGCCAGAGACCGCGGAAACGACGTCTCCGAGCGGATCGACGTTGACCCGCACCGCCTCGTCCCGTGAGGCGGCCCGAACCGCCGCGGAGCGGCCGCTGCCCTCGGGGGAGCCGTGCGGGGAAGCGGGGCGGCGCTGAGCTTCGGGAGCGAGGAGGAGGAGCGGGAAGGTGAGCGACTCAGGGCAGGTGGGGCTGTCAGTCCTTTTGTCGTGGCTCTTCAGCCTGTTCAGACAAGGCAGTGGGCAGCTGAGATGTCCTGGGTGGAGATGGGAACTTGCAAGGGAGCGTGTGAGAAGGACAGGTGGGGTCAGGCATCTGCAGCTACCGAGATAGCCATCCCCATCACCTCTCAGTGCTCACGCAGCCAGAAGCAGCTGTACTGATAAGCTCAGACATCGTGCAGCTGAAACACAAACATCTGCCGTTCACTTGTGTGAACCTCTGTGTATGTATACTCTTTTGTACAGACTGCTGCTGGCCTGCTTGTGTTCAAAGAATTTCCACTGAAGTGGACTAAATATTTCTGTGGAATTGTATGTTGTTGGTTTTTTTTGGCCTTGATCACCTGAAAGAAATGGATGAAATGATGTGGGGAGTTCAAGTACAATCAAATGTGAAAGACTATCGAGAGTGGGAGACCTATTTGGAAAGTAACAAGAAGGGGAGGGAGAACACGTCTGGTAGTAATAGCTTGGTGATATTAAGTTGGTATAAATTAAGTGGGACGCACTGATGTGTGCTGTATTCCTACCCACATCGACTTGGGTAGAATCTATTCAGTGTAATGTCGCTACACTTGCCATATTATGCTCTTTAGGAGCGTGCTGTGTAGAGGAATATGGGTAAAATGTCAGTGGTGGTACCTTCAGAACTACCACTACGTCAGTGACATTTGGTGTTTTCCAAAGCATGAATCTTGTCCACACACAGTGCTTCTGTAAATGTTGGTATGGGTAAGTCTTGCAGTTCTTCTTTCCTGCAGTGCAGGTGCTGCTATTAGCAAGGATTTTGTGCTTTGTTTTAAGGAAATAAACACTTTGTTTATGTTTGTTTAATACGTAACTAAGCTAGAATCTGCTGTACATGCACTTATTCAGCAACGAGTCATGTCAGTACTGAAGCGAAGGCAAGATGAGCTGGAAACGGAATCTACTTATATGCAGCACCTGACAAGTTAGTATGAAGTTACCAGTTACTTTCTGACTGAAATCTCATTCTTTGAGTAGAAACACAGAGTTAATCCTTGGATTATATTTTATTTTCATGTGTAACGTTTTCTCCCTCCCTGCTGTCAGTGGGCATACTGTACTAGATGTCCTAGTTGAAATCCTTACCGAAGTAGGACGCGTAGTATCACTTCTCCGTGGTAGAATAGTGAATATAGCATGACCAAATGCTCGGTCAGTTTTGAATTCCTGATCTCAGTGGCTGTCTATCAGTACTTGAAAAGAGAAACTGAGTCAGTTTTCCAGTAGATATTAGGTTGTTTGGGACGCAGGCACTGTAGAAGAGGAGGACAAAGAAGGATTGACTGATAACTGGCAACAGCTTGAGAAGAGTGAGCTCGGGGATGTAGCCCTTTCTGGTTCTAACTGGTGTGCAGGTGGGGTGGGTGCAAAGCATGCAGACTCTGAGTGTGTGTGCACTCTGGGAAGCACAGCTGGAAGTGTCACCAGGAAGGGGAGAGAGATCTGGGGACCCTCCCTCTGCTCACACAGGTGCTCACCTCCCGGTTCAGGCTGTGACCTGGCAATCCCCCTGCACGAGGGAGCAGCCACAGCTGTCCTACAGTTCACTGATAATATTGACTGTGCTTTACGCTGGACACTGTGAATTTTTCATCAGGAGGTTTTACTTACTTTGGTTAGTTTCCAAGTGAAGAGCAGAAGCAGAATCAGTGTTCTGCATTCACCTCTTTGTCTTGTTCCTGTCTTCTGGTAGCTGGGAATGGCAAACCAAGTAATGATGGACTGGAGAGTGATGAAAAGATGAAGCTTCTGAAAACGTGTGAGCATCGAAGGTACGTATCATTACATCTAACTGTAGTAAGTGTGTATCTGCTTCCTGTTACTTACACAGGGATGAAGTTAAATCCTTGCAGTTACTAAGCGAGGTGATACACACACGTGCAAAAATGCCTTTCCTTTCCAAAGCTCAAGGTACATGGAAAGCATCTGTTTGTTAATGGGGGGTTTTCTTCGTGCTGATTGGAATCTGAATGTTCATAGGTGCATCAGAACATCTAACCTACCCTCTGTTATCAGCGTAGGCCAGGTGCTACATTTTGAACGTCGGGGTCTGCTGCTGACCTTAAGTTACTGGGAGCTCTGAAACCGTTCCAGTTGCATTGGTGCCTTGACTCAGCACTGTTTAGGCACAGGTAAGGACTTAAGAGTTTTATTGGTTGAAAAATGATGTAATAAAACTTTGCTTGAAGCAAACTGTTAACCTTTAACGTTAAGTAATGTCAATAATTACATAAAAGAGGTACGCTATGCAAATAATAGGTATAAATATAATTTTCCTGTTGATTTTTGCATGCTGTTACGATATGTGGTGCCAGGACTAACGTTTTTTAGCCCCCGTGAGACTTGGATGCAGTCTCAGTTTCTATGCAAGTTGTTGCATAAGCTACATAGGACTGAGATGATGGTCTGTTGAGAGCGCAGTAGTTTCTTACAGACTACCTCTGGCAGGGATAGTATGGAGTACCATGTTAGATGTTTGGTGTTTCAGGTGGGGGGAGTTCCTAGTATCAATGTGGTGAAGTGAAGGTCGCTAGAGATGCTTTTAATGTCCTTTGGCAGCTCACAAAGTACCTTACTGTTACAGTCTGTGTCTCTAGGGTTGCATGCTTACTTCTGCTTCCTCACTGTGTTTCCTTAGGCTATTGCTCTCACCGGGTGTTCTTAGTATATCACTGAGCTTTCTTTTACGTATGTACATGGTGAATAACTCACCTGAGTTCATTACAGAATGCAGGACTTGCAGGCGGCAGCTGAGAGAGCGTTCACAAACAGCTGGTCACCACGAAGGCATGCCGAGTGATGAAGAACTGGCTCTGACAGAGGTGACTGAATTCCAGAAGAGCAAAGGTTGGTCAGGATATGAGAGCAAAATTCCTCCCGTGTTGAGAAGGATTTTCAAGGGAGAGTGAAGAAATACTCCTTTTGAATGGTATATCGTTTATTTTCTACAGCACAGAATTGATGCTTTCAAACAATTTTGACCAATGCCTTAGGAAGAATAGGTAAGACTGTAGGCTTCTTTAGTTTAATCAGTTTTTTGTCCAAAGTTGGAATGTATTTTAAATTGAGATTTGAACTGCCTTAGTGAGCAGGTCACGAGGAGCTGGGAGAGGCACGGTGCGTATTTGCTGAATAACAGAAGGAGGATTTTCCTGTCTGAGCTTTTAAGAGACATACAAAATAGGAAAAGTAATGGGTATTTAAATCTGTGCAGTTGTTCAAAACCGCAGAAGTCTTTTTGTGGTCTTCTGTATCTTTTTTTTTTCCTGAAAAAGCTTTGCCAGAGTGCAGGACGGGGGCATGCTGCTTGCAGGGAACACTTCTGTACAGGAGCTTTGCCGTGGGTTATAGAGGCATTCCAGAGCTTGAGATAAGAGTTTTAACTAGAAGGAGGACATCTTTTCCTCTTGTCAGGTTGCTTGCATATGAATCACTTGCATCTTTATTAATGTGGAGCTGTTTGCTGACATTTTGACAACCCTCCCCTCTGAAATCTAGCTTTACATTCAGTTTTAGCTTGCTGCTTTGGTCCATTCAGTGATAAGAATCCATGTAAAACCGTTAAATGAGAATCTTATGGTATCATTAGATATATTTTTGCATGGAGCTTTTTCTCTCAATCCTGACAGCTGAACAACTAAAGGGAATGATCTTTCAGCAGAATTCTACAGACCTGAAAGAGATGCCCTGGTTCAGCGCTGTAGAAGGATTCAGCGATGCCAAAAAGCCGTCTGAATCAAAAAGAGATGATGATCCTGATGAAGAAGTTTTGCCTAGAGTGATTGAAAAAACTATCCTGCCAAAAATTACAGGTGTATTAAGGTTGTCTTGAGAACGTTCGCTGCAGCTAGGTAATCAAACCTTAAATAAGTGGTAATGTAAAATGATGTTGATAGTTACAATTACTTGTTAAGGTTACTGCAAATGAAAGGTTTAGCTGTTTGAATGTTTACTTCCTTGAAACTAGAGCAGATAGCCACTTGGATATCATGAATGAAATAATTCCTATTTTTCAGCATTTGTCAAGAATGTGTGGGATCCTTTATCGACTTCACAGACTGAGAACCTTACACAGCTGTGCCATAACGTGTTTGAAAAACAAGTCCTGTCCAGAAGGGAATGCAGCCAGGCAAAACAGGTAAAGGCTGTTGTGGTAATGGGGAAGGAAGTTCTTGATGCAGTGTATGCACTTTACTGTAGATATTCACTGTAACATGCACTTAGCCCAGTTCTGGTTTTATTCTCATGCAAATCTGGGAGTTTATCCAGCATAAAGTAGGTGAAACTAAGTTGATGTTTAGGCCCTTAGTATGAAAAGAAATAATAACAAACGTTTATGCAGTCGCCACACTTGACTTCAGGAAGAAGCTTTAGATAAGGTTCTGTTTGTGTAGTAGCTGTGGTGCTTTGTTGTGGTTTTTTTAATAGAACCTCATAGCTGGAAAATACAATAATCTCGTTATCCAAGAGGATTTTATTAAAAAAAAAAAAAAAGAAAAAGAAAGATGGTTAAAGCTGAGACTTGCTCACAGGTCTTTAATGCAGTCACGATCTTAGTGTCTATTATACACAGTGGCACTGGCATTCAGCTGAGTTAGCATTTTGCTTTTCCACATGAACAAAATAACTGCCTAAAATTGTTGTAAGTGGAAGGTGAGATCCTTTTCTTGTGAGGGTGTGTTAATATTTTTCCTTTTCTCTTTTTTTGACAGGATTTGATTAACACGGTTGTCCTGAGGATGAAGCAGTCTGTAGAGGAGGATGTCTTTATCCCTCTGTATCCGAAAAGGTAAGCTGTCTCTGGGAATTTATTTTTTTACTTTTTAAAATATTTATTTTTAATCATAGAATCATAGAACTGCTCAGGCTGGGAAAGACCTTAAAGACCACCAAGTCTACCTGCAACCTAACCTCTTTTTTTAGCCTTTGTTCTATTTTTCTGTACTTTTTCCTTAGAAGCGTGGGTGAAATATATTGTAGACATCCATGAGCAAATGGAACAAATGTGCCTTCTACTGTTTCGTTGTAGGAATAGTTACCAAATTAATGTTTATGAACTCATTCTGACAAGAGTAACTACGCAGTCAACTTACTGCTTTTTTGCTCCTGTAACTAAAAGCTTTCATAAATGGAAAGTTCTTAGTTTATGGGGCACAGCCCAGAGTCTGGTTTTGTGATCTTAACTTGGAGTATCTGAGGGCTTGTGTTATTTGTGGTGGTCTGTTCCCCCTTCTACTCCTGACTCCTCCTTTCTTTCCTGAAATAGTTGATATTGCTGATGCTTATTGCTGGACGCTCTTAGAGAGGGGATAACTGGTAAGAGTCTGGTAGATGTGGGGTTAAGACACAGCTGGGAGAAGAGTGTTGCTAAGCCTGATGCAGCATGTTTGTCTGGTTACAAGCAGTGCTGTTCTGCTGAGAATCCATTAAACACATACTCGAGTGTTTCCAACTGCTAATTCCATTGGGTATTGCAAGGAGTTGCAGTTAACAGCTGTTTCCTCATATGAAAGAACTCCATAATTGTAATTCATCAGCGTTTAAGAGATGAATTGTCTGTTTGTCTTACTTTCAGGTCAAACAAAATCCTTATTTCCTCTTCCTCTTTTTCTGACCAGCACTGTGGAAGACAAATCATCGCCATGTTCAAAATTGCAAGGCAGACGGTTTTGGTCAGCTGTTGAGGTAAAGAAAAAACACCGATCTTGTCTGTGAAAATCATTTTAGTTAAAAGTAGACTGTCGTCTTTGAGGAAATGTATCTACAGTCGAATCCGATTCCTGAGAGTATAATGTATTTTAATAGGAAGGTTAGCTGTTTTCGTCAGTGAGCTATTTATGCTTACCCACCTCTGATACGTAGTCAAGAGACTTTAATTTCATCATCTGTTCCTGCTAACCTTCCATGAGATCAGTCATTGGCACTCTGTGGATAGGTCTGTTTCCTCAGTATGTGCATACAGTGCCCATGTTGCTCTCGTAGAGTAGAATCCCTGTATGTGCGTATAAGCGTATTAGTATAGCTTTATTCAGTCTAAAGTGCTGAGTTAGGAATGTCTGAATGCCTGTGATTCAATTCCCTCTTAGATCCGTTTCCTCTATGAGTGTATTTGGATTCGTACTAAAGATGAGGTTTAGATGCAGGAAAACACATTAACGTCCCAGTTCCCCTGCTGTGTGTGCTAACAAGGCCATGGTGATAGTCCTGCATAGGCTTCCTGCTGCCATGTTGCACATTCCTGTAGAAAAATCAGGGAATTTGGGAATGTTGAGGACTTGCCATATTCACTCCTGGGGCAAGCTGTTGTGTAAAGGTTTGTCATGGACAGATGCAGAGGAGACAAGAGGGAGCTTAGTGCTGATACCTGGCAGACACGAAACAGACATAAGATTCTGGTATCACCTTCTGAGATTGTGTATTGCCTGACTTAAATGTCCAGTCAAATACATGCAAGTTTCTAAAAGCGAGACCAGTGGTCTTTCCCTGCAGATTGAAGTTTTCTCCTTTCAGTTTGTTTTCCATCCTCGCTGTCAGGGTTCTCTTTAGAAGTGGTGATGTGCAGAACAGTTGAAAATGTGCTTATGTTGGGTATCTTCTGACAGTTTGCCACTCTTTTTTTTCTGGAGTGAAGTCATGAATTCGTTTACCCCAGAGTAAGTAGTACTGCGGGTCATGCATTAAACTCTTTGGATCTGTTCAGCAGCTTATTAGTGTGACTTATCTGTGCTTGAGACTGCCGTTGTGCAGCCCCTATTGGTGCTGTCTTTCAAAGCAGGTGATCATCTGCAGGCTGCCTATCGGGAATGTCCTCTAAACCATGCCCAGAAATTGTATGGGAGAGTACTCACAAAGGGCTGGGCGAGAAGAGGACAGGAACTATTTTAATGAGGAAGTACAGTTGATGAGGTTTTGATGTTTGTGCCATCCTACAGTCTAACTTTCCTAGCAGCTCATGGAGTCAAAAGGAAGTGTCCTGCCAAACACTCCAGAGAAGTATGCAGTAGTTGTGGGCTTTGCGACTGCTTTCTGACTGGTGACTGCTAAGATCACGTTCTGTGTCTGTGTGGGTGAACTACCTTGAGGTTAACAGTTACCTTGACATTAACCATTCTGTGTTGAGGGGGAGACCAGCGATGTTCTTACGCTGGGCTTAAGTCTTTTTAAATAGTCATTTCTACAGTGATAACAGGTAACTGAAGGCAACTCTTGCTAACGAATAATACTGAGGTCAAGTACAAAAGAATCTTTTTGCTGCTGTGGATCAAGGCTATCAACCTTACCTGTGTTGTGAGGCTGGTGGCATGTAATCTTATGTAGCATATGCAATAGTGGTTGTTTTTTCATTCTGTCACAGATTCTCTCCAATGTTCACTTAGAATTGTATCTCAATTGCTGTTGATCCCTGTTTCTTGCTCAGCTTGGTGTCTTTGTACATGTGCACACCTCTGGTGTCTTTGTACATGTGTACACCTTCAGATTTGACCACTGGCTTTTCTCTGAAAAAATAAAGCATAGTTGTTTTCTGTTCTTGGGTGTTAGCAAATTGTTAACCAATTGGAAGGGTAACATGCTCTTTATTTCCTTGGGGGGTGATGTGTGTATGTATTTGGGTACAGCTCATAGGCACATGTAAAATTAATCTACTTCAAAATACTATTTATGATCGGTAGTTTTTTAGTGACTAATTGGCAGTAAGATTGGAGAGAATAAATCCTGTTTTTTGAGTACTGAGATTGGATGGACATGGTATCTTTTAAGTTTAGAAAGGAGGTTCTAATGCACCCTCAGCCATCAAATGTGCATGTTCTTTTTCTTCATTACTGCAGCTGCTCTCCAAGGTTCTCCTTTGGGATGGGACTGTATAGGAAGACACAGTCCGTGGTGTGGGACTGAGCAAGCTGCTGAATCGTTACCTTCTTCTGAACCTCTTCAACACACCACCTGGGCCAGAAAACATAGAGAAGTGCAAAGAGGTGAAAGGTCTTATTTCCATGGGGACAGATGTAGTCTGAAGTGTAATTATTTAACATTTGAAGTTGTTTTTTTTTGTTTGCTTCTTTGTTTTTTAATGACCTTGGTGTATAAAAGAATTTCAAAGCAAGCATTGGTTCCTAGGCTTTTAGGAATAACTGCTTAAAATGATGTTTTTTGTTTTTTGAAGAGTAAACACTGCCAACAATAACTGAACTAGCCAAAACGAGAAGTCTGTCAGAAATGTTGTGACTTAGTGTTACTGAAAGCCTTTTTTTTTTCTTTCTATTTTTTCTTTCAAAATACTCTCTGGGTGAACAGGTGGTTGCATGCTTCCCAGAAAGATGTTTCCAAAATCTTGGAAGTGGGTCAACTCTCCCCGAGTCAGTGAACTTCTGCCAGCATTTGGTTCAGTGAGCACGTATGCTTCACAGGAATAACCACAGGTAACAAACAACATGTTCTTTGGGATGCAGCACTTCCTCATATTCTTTATGTTCATATTTCTTTTAGGGACGTGGTTCAATGGGCATGGTGATGATGGGTTGACAGTTGGACTAGATGATCTTTGTGTTTTTTTCCAACCTTAATGATTCTATGATTCTTAAATTCCTCAAGTCTCATACATTTAACACTTTCAGTGATGTACTTCCAACATCTACGTAGAACTAAAGATGGAATCCATAATGTAAAATGGATCGCTTTTGCAGTACTAGTGCAGGCTAGTTTGAGGCTCTAGATGTTGGGTGCAGTTAGTGGTCAGTGTAGTTCAAGGCACGTTTTAGCTTTATTGATTTTTGAAGGGTGTGAATGTGTTGCTATGTTAACTTGTTTTTCTAATAGTGATGAAACTGAAGAAGTTGTTCTCCTGTTGGTGAAAGTCAAGGCTCTGCGTATTGCTGAAGAGCTCACTGAAGAGTGCAAACGGGAACATCTTAAATCTGTGATCAGGAGATAAAAATTTCTTTGAAGCAGCAGTTCTTTTACTGAAACAAGCCTGATGCTCATTCTAAAAAAGTGGTAACGTTTAATGAGTGGACTGCCTACGGTTGTTTTACTGTGAAATATTTTGTTTTGGTTTTTTTTTTCCAGATGTCTTCTGATGCCATCTACACCTAGATAGAATCACAACCGTCAGTGTGAAGTGCAGGTGTTCTGAAATATATGACGAAGCCTCACTGCTTTGTTCTTTTGGGAAGGATGACTGCAGTAAGTGCCTGTAACGTTACCACTGCTGGTGAGCAGACAGCTTCACAAGCTGTTTTCAGTACCACACCAAATCACTCTGACTCGGGAGTCACTGAACTCTAACTTATTTTCCACTTAATGAGATAACTCTACCAAACTCACAGTGAGTTCTTCATAGCTTTTTGACCCTGACACAGAAGCAGGAATTCTGTGTGCAGTGAGAAGTTTGATCTATGCACATCCACTGATGGTAAACGGGTGTTTAGGAAGGTAAGAAGTTGCACAGGAGAACGTCTTAACTACGCTTACTCTTCTCCAGAGTATGATTTGTAGTGGAGCTTTGTACTTGAGATACAGACTGGACTTTGTGCACAGACTTGGAGTTGTCACCCGCCCTCATTTATCAGACGAGCAGAACAACAACTCCAGTTACCTTCTAGTAATTGGCTCTCTAAGGACATTTACCTTCTGCTTCCCTCTAAGACCCATTAAACCTCATTTCACCGTACCCATGTTGGATTTCTAATGTTGTGTAACTTCGTATATGTGCAGTAAATATTACTGCTGCAGAATAAAAAGGATGTTTTACTGTAGAAACAGCAGTGCGTCACAAATTCTGCTAAGTTTGCAATTGCCTGCTTCTCTAAAATGTTATGTATGGGTCTTCCATTTAACTCTTGGGGGCTTTTATTCCCTATGGTTTTTCTGTTGTTTTTTATTACAGAATATGTATTTTTGTAAACTATTTTAATTGTAAATAGCATTCATCAGTGTTATAGACAACAATGACTTTTAAAATAAAAGCAAAACCATTATTTTGAAAAGTAAAGATGTTTTTGTGTTAATGAGACTTTTAACGCTTTCAAGTCTTGAACACGACAGGAATGTTATGTGAAGCATGGAAAAAAACTGTGGCACTGCTGGCGCTTCATTATCTGCAGGATTTAGGAGTTCTGTTGTAAGTAATTGTGCACTTCTACTTTCCTGAGTGCAAAGAAAATACAACTGATAAGTAATCAGCTGAAGCATGTTTTCTCCGTGCTTGCTTTTGTCTCCTCTGCTTCCTGATTCACGTTGAAAGTTGCTCCCAAAGAAATTAGTCTTGTGCTGCTATGAAATTGGAATAGGTTCTATCACGCTTTACCTCTGTAGAGGCTTCTTCCAGTGGCTGCAGACGTCACTTGTCATGACTGGTAAGCAGGGGAAGGCGATTTTTACTGGAGCTCAGATGCCCCATCCCAGTTGAGTATCTTTGAGAACCTACCGTGCCACTTTGTGGTGAACCTTGCACCCATTCACACACTCTAACTGGAGTAACAGCTAATCTGGCTTCATTCTTTCAGTCTGCTTTCAAAACGTTGGTATTACTGCTTTGTTGTCAGGTTACTATTGGTGCTTTATCAGATGTCATTTCAAAAGTGCCTTTACAGGACAGCTAAGCAGCACTTAGACTCAGATTGTCCAGCTGGGCTTCTGTACATCTGCTTCCCTGCCATAGCCCCCTTCTGAACCTACTGAGTGAAGCATTTTCACAATTGGCCCCTGTCTACTTGGCAAAGGCAGAAGAAACAGTTATTTGGAAGTGACAACACAGTAACTGCAAACCCCTTCTATTAGCTGTGATTTAGAAGGGAAGGCAGAAGCAGGGCTGAACACACTGTAACACCGTTTTCAGGAAGGGGCAGTTTAACATTCAGACAAGAACTGCTGAAATTTCACTGTCTTTTATTTGCATATGAAACTTGAAAACAGACAATTCTTACATTGAACTCAAAGCTGTTACTTGTTCAGCTCTTCACTCGCTTCCATCCATATTTTTTCCTCTATATTGAAGTATCGTATTCTTGCAGCATATCGAATTCCAGCCAGGGCTGCTTCCACTTCTGTGCTTCCTTCATTTTTTTCTCGGGTAGCTCAAATTTTATTCCTTTTATGTTGTATTTCGGCCTCTCCCACCGTTTTGACCATGGTTGAGGTTTCATTCTGACCTGCAGCTAGAGGGAAAGATTTTTTGAAAAAAAGAAAAAAGGTATTAAAAGGTCAGAAGGTCAGAATTCTGACTGTGAAGCAAAGCAGTGAGACAAGTGCTGCTTTAAGAGAAGAGAGCAGCCCGATCTGTCAGCAAACTAAGGGACTACTGGACACCAGTGGGAGAAAAGGGATTTTGGGTCTGTGTGGCTGTTACGTTTGTTCATGTACCTAAATAACACTGATTTATTACACCGTCCTTAAGTTGATATGCTGTTAACTCTCTTCTACGCTTCTAACTCTGTTACTTACTAAGGAAAGAAGAATAGGACAGCAGCCGTTCCTCCTTTTCCCTGTAAGCTAAGTTGGATAGCATTCTTTTACCAGTCTGCCAGACCTTCTGAGATGCACATCTTGCTAACTGCTCATTCCACCCCCTACATCAGTAGCATTAAGTTTCCATAGCGCTGGCTGTTCTGTCTGCACAGTGTAATGCAGAGGCATCTGCAGGCCGTTACTCCTTGCATGCCTCCTAAGTTACCTACTTTGGTTATGAATGTTCTTTCGCTACAGGAGTAGCATTAAGGTACCAGATTTTACATGCTTGTATCACCTTGATAACTACCACAACTAAAAGCTGTTTAACAGCCTTCCAGGCCATTGTAGAATGGCCACTTGGAAGAGACACACAAGGATCATAGGAGTTCAACCCCTGCCTCCACATAAAACCAGCCACACTATGTCTGAGAGTGGTGTCCAAAGGCTCCTTGAACTCTGGCATGTTTGGGTCTGGGCAACCTGTTCCTTGCACGGTCAACCTCCGGTGCAGAAGCTTTTCCACCCTGACCCTCCCTGATGCAGTCCTCCATCTGGCTCTGAAATGGAGCCCTGCAGAAACCCCAGGTGACTGCTCACCATCCTGATATAATCCCTGTATCAGTCAGAAAGTTAACTAAATTATCGCCTACGTTCCCACTAAAAAATTAAACTCCTGCCTTGTTTACAGGAATTTCTTCATGGTCTAAATGAGACACAGATGAAAAAAACACTTTTTTCATCACTTGATAGTAAAAGATAATAATTTTTTTCCTACTGTTTCTTACAAACAGCTGGAGAGAGCCTACAGGAGACATCACATTCAAGTGGTTATCTTGTGTTGGCAAAGCTTAAGGGGACTCTTAAAACTCTCTTCTGCTCCGATGAATTATACCGTGCCATAGAAATCTCCTTATGCTCTGGAGTTCAACTGTCTGGCAGCTAAGTTGAAGGCACACTTTCTGACACAGTACTGGCCAGAGGGCCACTACCAACAGATTATTTGCATGGGGTCACTGTGTTTCAGACAGCATGGAGACTTGGCCTCAGAGCCAGAGAATGGCTTGAACATCTCCAGGAACAACAGTTCCACCACCTGCCTGGGCATTTCGAGAGGACATTTTTCCTAGTATCCAACCTGAACCTCCCCTGGCACAACTGAAGGCCATCACCTCTTGTCCTCCTGCTGCTCCTTGGGAGGAGAAGCTGACTCCCACCCAGACACAACCTCCTTTCAGGTAGTGGTGCAGAGAAATGAGGTTTCCTTTGAATCTCCTCCAGACTGAACAATCCTTGCTCCCTGCTCCTTCAGACACTCCCATAATATTGTGCCCCAGATCCCTCACCACTCTGTTGCCCTTCTCTGTACGTGATCCAGGGCCCCAGTGCCTTTCTTGTAGTGAGGGGCCCAAAACTGAGCACAGTACTGGACGTGCAGTTCCACCAGTGCTGAGAACAGCCGGCAGATCGCTTCACCAGTCCTTCTGACTGCACTATTTCTGACACAGGCCAGGATGCTGCTGGCATTCTTGGCCACCTGGGCACACTGCTGGGTACGTGCAGCCAACTGTTGACCAATACCCCCAGTGTGCAACATATCACATCGTCACTCTCAGAGGCAGCACCGCCACTTTAAACACTGTGCCACTTAAAGCAGTGCAGGTGGGTTGCGGAGACAATGAAAAATGCTTAGCACAAGAGGAATTCCATTTCACAAACAGAAATACCTGCACTCAGCTCCCAGCTGACCTCGAGATGTGAGGCAAAGGCAGAGGCAGGGCCCGTGTCTCTGTCACCTTCCGACACGCACTTTTCGAGTACCAATGCCTCAGAGCCCTGAGGAATCTGAGGGCGGCCCCCACCGCGGCCTACCCCTTCTACCTCCTCTCCTCTCTCTGCTTCTGCCTGTCAATAATGACGGGCTTCGAGGGAGGCTGGAATTCTGTGGGCTCTCCATCGCCGTTCATTCGACACATCGAGGAAGAAAACCACCCGGTGAAGATAAAACGCTCAGAAAAACACCGTTCTCAAAAGGCACCGTTCCCCACAGCCTCGCAGCTCAAACCCCCCGCAGGCGGCTGCCATAGTGACTACGAGTACTTCCGGTCCGCCGGCGCCAGAGCGCAGGGTGGCTACGGCAAGCTCGGAGGGCCAAAACTGCCCTCAGCGCGAAGCGGAGCTGTGTGTCGCTCTACTCCTAACCCCTTCTGAGCTCTGTTCATTATCTGATGGGTGTATTTGAAGTGGAGGGTATTTGACGCTGCTTAGAGAAACGAGGGGCCTGTGAAAAAAAGGAGCGTGCTGCATTTTGTGGTGCAAGATGTTCTGGGAACTGCTGCTAACAATGCCCAGCAGGCTTCCTTTTTGCTGGGGAGAGTTTTAGCAAGGATTTTTTATATGAAAAGAGTTCATCCTATATTTCCTTTCCACTGACCTTCCGTCGTACTGCTTGAGAAATTGCTATGTCTTGCTGTAGAGAATGCACATGCACCTGCACTTGTATCTGCACAAAGAATCATCTAGACATCTCTGTACGGGTTTCTTTTTGGCACTGGGATGGAGCTGTGTGGAACACAGACTTGGATGAATCTTCAGTCGGGTGCAGGGACGCGTAATGCTCATCTTAGATGTCACGCTGACAGCAGCAATAGAGAGGCAAATGTCATAGGGTTGCATGCTTTTTTTTTTTCCTTTTGTTTCAGTCCTCACCGTGGAAGCATAGAAGCGTTACCCAGACCAATTGAGCATTTCTCACATGTGCTTTCTACCAATGACACTGGGCTATGGAAGTCAGCATCAGAAGCATCTGTAACAGCCCTGCAAAAGACTGGTGAGAGTTACCCTGGCAGCCTCTTTTGGCAACCTCAGGTCTCTGTAAGCTCTCAAGCTGTGTCGTAAGTCCTCCCGTGGTGCTGACTCAGCTCTCCCTGTCTTTGGTGTAGGAGAGCTGGTCTTGAACTCCTTCAGCTCCTTCCTGTTTCCTGCTATCTGCTCCCTGCTTTGCCCGTGGCCCAGTGAGCCTTTTACTACTCGCCCCCAGATTTGCACGTGTGGATAAGAGCATCTGCTTATGTGCGCTTCTTTTCTGCTTGTGGTGTCAGGCTGAGCGACGGCTCCCAGCCAAGCTTGTGGTTAGCAAGACACGGAGTAGCTGCAGACACTGTTCTCTGTTTCACTAAAGCATGAGCTTGATGGCTGCCGTGAGCCAAAGCAAGAGAGTTTGTGTGTTTGACACACCGCTGAGCGGGTAGAGCAGGGCAAGGGGGCTGATTTGGACGTGCTGCTTTCCCAATACGGTGCTGTTTGCGTGGCAGTGCTTCTGGCATTGCAAATTGTGTCAGATGTCAATGCATTCCTTGGAATCTGTTGAGTTGACTTGTGCAGGTTTCATTCTGGAGCTGAACCCTTCCTGGCCGCTTCTGTGCATAGCCATGGCCTTTGCTTCTTTCTTGCCTTTTTTTCTTGGTTGCGTTTGGCACTGTGCAAGCCGTGAATTGCCAGGGAAGAGCTGGAAGTGCTCTGGAGTTGTGGGGGACAAAGTGCCAAGAAGCAGCGTGCAGCTTCAAAGCCCCAAAGTTTGGAGAGATGAGAGAGGCGCTGCCTGGTGCAGGACACGATGTGCTCTGCAAGGCACTTTCCACGAAGACCTCAGGTCTGTGCTGAAACTGCATCCAAAGCAGCCCAGTGCCCTGTGCTTGTTGTACCCGGAGGTATCGGTGCCAGGGCTTGCTGCTGTGTTTGCAATGCCATTGTGTCTGCAGGGTGACGTTCTTGGCGTGCTATGCCCTCGGTCATTGAAGGCATCCTTGCAAATGTTCCTAGTGAGGGCCATGTTTCATTGACACCATAGGTTGTTTTCTGGAAAGTGAAACAGTGTGCTTGTGTACGTCAAGACCACATTCATTTCCAAGTGACCACAGTGCACTTCACGTCTGCTGCCATTGCCCCTCGGACGTCTTGTGGTTGAAGCCGGTGGGTGCTCAGCACCACAGCGTCCTTTGCTTACTACCCCCTTCCCGGTGGGATGGGGGAGAGAACTGTGGGGGAAGAAAAAGAAGGTAGAACTCATGTGTTGAGAGAAATCTCTTTTTGAAGGTAGAGGAAAGGACAGAAGTAATGAATATCGATCTATCTATCTGTCTGTCTGTCTGTCTATATCTGTCTACCTCTATATGAATCTATATGAATGTATCTATCGAGTGATGTAGAAGCAGTGGCTCAGCACCTCCCAACCAATGGCCAATCAGAAGAAGAAAGCAAGATGAACTCTCATCGTGTTGCAACCTCTTTCCACTTGATGTCATCTGGTATGCAGTATCCTTTTGGCCAGTTGACGTCAGCTGTCCTAATTCTGTTTCCTCCCAGCTTCTTGTGCCCTTTCCTGAGAACGGCCTTGGTGCTCTCTCTACAAAACTGCTTATCAGAATGAGTAAACATCAGAGTGTTACCAGCGTGGTTTTCCTTGTCAAAGCCAATCATAGCATCATAGCAGACCCCCTGAAGAAAAATGCATCCCACTAAGACAGCCCCCCAGTGTCCACGCAGCGAGCCACATCGGGCTCCCGTGGAGCTGCAGACGGCGCATTTCCCTGGCAGCATTGGCCAGGGGTGCTGGGGAGGTTTTGGTGCTCAGCTTGGGCGTGGCGCTGCTTTGCCTGCTTTGTAGGTGTGTGAACAGAAGTGCTTTCCCCCCTTGTGTTCTGTCCCACGGCATTTGCCCCATGGTTGGTAGAAGAAAGAGCTGGTGGATTCAGCAGCAGTAGATTCTGTTGGTTTCCTTGGTTTATCCCAAGGCTGCTGTGAAGGGGAGCCTGGTTGGCGTAGCAGTGAGCAGCAGCTAACAGGCTGTGCAGAGGAGGGCTTTGCAGAAGGAGCAGGAGTGCCTGCGTCCATCTGTACCCTCGGATACGTTCTGGCGGTGAGGCACCAGTTGTGGCCACAGTGACTGAATGCAGACTTGGCCTGGGGCTGCCACGTGGTGCTTCCTAGCCCTACCCTCCTTTATATGCGTGGCAAAGCACAGCCACCTTGCACCCAGGGCAAGCGTTTGTCTTAGTGTCATGTTTCATGCTGTCTTGTGAAGCTCAGGCACTGGGGGCAGCTTCCCCCCAAAGAAAAGGAGGAGGAAATGAGGTCGTCGTGGAAGCCAAAAGGCAAAAATGCACTCGGGAAAGAAACTGTCGAAGCAGTCTAGTAGTAGTACTATGTATTTCTCTTCCTTTATTTCCATCCAGGTGAAAGAGATGGCTGCTCTAAGCCGCCCTATGGATGCTGAGAAGGACCGTAGTGTGGATTTGCCATAGGCCCAGCAAGAGGCTCAAGAGGACCAAGCGCCGGGTCCTGCACTTTGGTCCCGACAAGCCCATGCCAGCTTCTCCAGGATTTGGCTGAGATAGAATTCCAACCACGCACTGATTTCTCGAACGCTGGGGTGCCCTTTTGGAATCCTGTGGTCTTGTGACGTGGTCTTGCCTCCCCACCTTGTCCGTCCATGGTGGAGCAGCCGGGTGGCCCTTAGTGATGTCATAAGCGGCTAGAATGAGGGGAGGAGCAGCGCATGCTGCTTCCCTTCATTGGAGCGCTTGAGCTCGGCGTGAGTACGTGTCTTGTTGCACTTGTGCACTGATTGAGTCCCTTTGTCTTCATCCCGTCTTGCGCAGCGCCTTGTAGGTAAGCTGAGACGGTGCGGGATAGACGGGTGGGCAGCGAGGGCTTGAGAAGTGCTGGCTGGCGGAGCTACTAGGATCATATTGCTTAGCCTGGACTGTCAGAGGCCATTTTCCCCCAGGCCATCACTTCCAAAGCCATCCATCAAGGTGGCATTTGTCCCACGGTTTTTCCCTCGCCTTCCTTGCTAAATTGTGGAGGCTCACTGACCTGCTCTTTCTCCCTCCCCTGCCCAACCTCCGCCTGCTCCCTTGGTGCAGCTTTTGCTCGCGGAAGATCAGAGCAAAGTGACAAGGAACGGCTGCGGGTTCGAGGATCTTCTTCTCCCTTGTTCTGATCTCTTGCCAGGTACGTGCCATGTTTTGTATTGCCACATGGTTCAGCAGCCCGTGTTTAGTCACACCGTGTGTAGTAACACAGCCTCGTCCAGCTGAAATGCAGCTCTGGTCACGTGTGGGATTTTTCCACTTCCTCTCCAGCTCAACCCTCAGCAGGATGCTGCCTGTAGTGCTGGGAGCAGCTAGTGTGAAGGAAGGCAATCCCTTAGGCAAAGAGCCCTAGCCGCAGTTTGTGCAGAGCTGCACAACATGAGCCAGGGGCACAAGCGTGCATGCTTTGGCTGTGTGAGTGTGGCCGACAGCGGTAGGGAGCACAGCAGAGATGCAGGCAGAGGAAATGTGTGGGCAAGGCTGCGGCCGGCGCTGGTGCTGAGGCTGCTGCTGGGAGCCGGGGGCTGGGGAGCAGCTCCAGCCCCAGCAGCGACACCTCTCCCTGGCCTGCTACTGTGCTCTCAGCGTGCTGCGGGCAAATGCATCTGCTGCTTTGTGCCAGAGTCCCCATCTGCTAGCAGAGGGACAGCGACTTGGTCCAGTGCTGCGTATTGCAGCGGCTGTCCCGTTTGAATAGACTGCACACAGTTGTTGTTTCTAGAAGTAGTTCTGAAGAAGTCTCTTGATCCAGTGCTGTGTGAGCACAGGAAATGTGTTTCTTTTCTGTTGCAGCTTGTCGCGCCTGCTGTGATGGGCATCGCGAGCAGCGAGATCAGCCGTGGGCCTGACCGGGCGTTGACGGAGGTACAGTGTGAAGCTCTGCTTGGTCTCTGTTCCCTGCCTTGAGCCAGCAGAATGAGCCACCGGTGTGCTCTCCTGCTTTTCAAGAGAGAGAGCATCCTTCCGGCTCTCTCGGTGTCCCTGAAGAGCTGCCTTAAAAGCTTCATTTCCTTGCTAGTGGCATCGAGATGGCACCCTGAAATCCTCCTTGTTTGTCCTCAGCTCCTCACCATGGCCTGTGCTTTCTGTTTCAGCCTGAGAACCAGGGGAAGCCTCTGCTGGTCCGTGAGGAGTCATCTCTTAATATTCCAGCTATTGCTGCTGGCCATGTTATTAAGAGATACATTGCCCAGGCAGCGGATGAGCTCTCCTTGGAGGTAAGCAGATAAAGAAGGCGTTCCTTGTTGTCACAGCCAGAAGAGTATACCGTGTGAATGCATCAGGAATATTCTCAGACACCTTCAGAATGCCTTGTGAGGCGAAGCCCAGAAGATGCAGGTCCAGATAGGACTTGCTCTGGGTTGGATGCAGGGAGGAGTTCAGCCATGTCTAAAAGATGGTTTCATATGGCATGCTTGCGCTGTATTCTGTCTGGTGCGTAAGGCAGTGGCTCTTGTACCTCCAAGCCCAGCTTTCCCACAGGAAATGCCTGAAGAGCTGCCCCGGTGCAATTGCTCTCAAGCTGTGCGCTCTTTGGCAGTGCAGAAGAAGGGTGCCATTTCAGCTGTGCTTTCCTCCCAGCTGTGCTGACGCTGGGATTGATGTTGCAATGTCTTGCAGGTGGGAGACCTGGTGTGCGTTCTTGATATGCCAGCAAAGGAGCAGAGCCCCTGGTGGAGAGGCAAGCATGGCTTTCAGGTAGGCACGAGCTTCAGACTCCTGGGCGCAATTGCAGTCAAGTCAGGAACGTCAGCTTTGAGCTGCTCGGCCTCCACAGGGTGGCTTTTGGACGTCAACAGCTTCCCTGTGTCGCTGTCAGAGGCCTTTCCCTTTGGCTCTGGGCTTGGGTAGGAAACTGTCTCCTCATGTGACTTAGAAGCAAGAGCCTCTTGTGCTCAATAGGCAGTCAGGAGTTGAGCATCTCTGTCCTTTGTACAAGCACGGAGAACAGCCATCTTATGCTCCGTCAGTTGCTTTTGTAGGTCTTCTGGCTGCAAATGTTGAATGAGGGTTACTTTTCTGCAGGCCATTCTTTCTTGGTTGAACAGTTGAGGCCTGAGAAATGCTGCATTCAGTATTCCATCTCTCTTCTTGATCTTGTTCCAGGTTGGATTTTTCCCTGGTGAGTGCGTGGAGCTCATCAACGGAAAAATTCCTGAGGCCCTCATCAATTCAGCGCCAAAGCCAGGTACGGATGTTACATGTGATGGCGCGGGGAAATCAAATGGAGTCTTTTTCTGGGTGTGTTCTGTGTTGAATACCTCCTTTATCCATCCCACGTTCTCCTCTGTGTTGATGATCCTTCCTGCATCCCACGGGGCGTAGGGCTGCTGTTTTGTAGGCAGTGAGAATGAGGGCTTGGGCAAACGATAGGATCCTTGTAGAATGGCTTGGGATGGAAGGGACCTCAAGGATCATCAAGCTCCAACCCCCGTGCCTCAGGCAGGGCTGCCAACCTCCACTTCGAATGCCAGACTAGACCAGGCTGCCCAGGGCCCCATCCAACCTGGCCTTGGACTCCTCCAGGGACGGGGACAATCTGTTGTTGTAGGTACTTGTTGGCAATGTTCTTCCCGCTTTTACGTGCTCTGTCGAATGTGTGATGCTCGGCCTGGTCCCACTGAGCCCAACCTGAAATGAACTGGTTTCTTCCTTTTGTTGTGCAGTGCCAAAGAAGCGTGGCAAGCTCCTCAGCTTCCTTCGTTCCTTCGTGAAGGCCCGCCCAGAGGAACCGAAGCAGCGGGAGATGGAGCTGGAGAAGGAGAAGGGAGGGGTGTTTGGCTGTGACCTGGGAGAGCATCTTCTCCACTCTGGCCGTGATGGTAAGGAACAGCCCATTCCTGAGAGCTTCCTCTCTCTGTTGGGCATGTAAAGATGAAAGAAAGGGAGATCATCTCTGGCAAGGGGCAGGTTGATAGCGGTGGAGAAGCGTGAGGTGGGAGTTATGGCTGAAAGGGAAGCTGAGGCTAATGCTCATAGGAGGCCGGCACACTTTTATTTGCTTAAAGCCAAAGGTGTAAGCCAATCCCACGCTAGCCTGAAAACCAAGGAAGCCTTTTGGCTCAAGAGAGTGTAGTGCGTCAGTTTCCTAGCTCTTCTGGACATGAGGTCTCACGCCTCCATTGCGGTGGGAGCTGTGATGGGACTTGTGGCAGTGTCTCTGGCTTCCCCAGAATTACTTTCTGCAGGCTGCTTGGCAGGTCCGGGCATTTCTTGAAAGCCAAGAACACGTCCGTGTCCAGTTTTGTCCCCGGCTCCTGCCTGTCTGCGCCGTCTGCGACAGCCTTTTTTCTCCTCTACGGAGGAGGCAAGCAGTAGCCTGGCTGGGCTTAGTGGATGGCATGTGACAGGGGCAGCGGCTGAAGCAGGACTTGAATCAGGAGTTCAGCTAAGCGCTGGCCCTTGTTCTGTAGTCCCCCAGGTCGTGCAGAGCTGCGCTGAGTTCATTGAGCAGCACGGCGTGGTGCAGGGGATCTACCGCCTGTCCGGCGTGGCGTCCAAGATCCAGAAGCTGCGGTAAGAGTGCTTCTGGACTGTATGTTGTCTTGCTCTGGAGTTGTTTTCCTCTTTCTCCAAGCCCTCTGTTTTTGTGTCCTTCTCTCCAGCCATGACTTTGAGTCGGAGCAGATTCCGGAGCTCACCGTCCGGGACATTCACAGCGTGAGCTCCCTGTGCAAGATGTACTTCAGGGAGCTCCCGAGCCCTCTGCTGAGCGAGCAACTGCATGGCAAGTTCTCGGTAAGCACAAGGCAATGGCCTTCATGTCCCTCTTCGTGGCCTGTCCCATCCACACACACGCCTGCGCACCTTTTTTTGGTCTTTTTTCTGTTGAAGTTGGGGTTTTGATGGACATCCAGTGGGTGTCTCTGTACAACAAGCAGCTCGTGCTTCCTGCACACCGGGTGCACCGTAACACCTGGTGTTAGCATCCTGCCATTGGAAATGTGGGAGATGGGAGCAGCAGTGCCCTCTGCAGTTCGGAGGCCCTTTTTCTGTTAGCCCCATACGCTTGACTCGCATGATGTGTGTCTCAATCCCTTTCTGCTTTCTTCCAGGATGCTGTTTGTGCCGGTACAGATGAAGAGCAGTTGGTCAGAATGCAGGAGGTCATCCAGCAGCTGCCCGCGCCTCACTACAGGTCAGAAAACTGCTGCCCTCAGTCTGGGGAGCTCCGCCCTGCTGCATTTCAGAGGGCGATGATGCGATGGCAGGGTTTGTGTCACGCTGGCAACGTGATGCCTGTGTGTGTGGAAGTGGTTGATGGCTGCGTGGGGTGAATGGATTGGGTCAGCTCCTGGGCACGGGGGCATGGCTGGTGCAGCTGATGGCTGCGGCTGTGCTGTGCTGGGGCTTGGTGCTGCAGCGTGGCACTTGGGAAAGCTTGATCTACTTGCTAGAAGCAAGAACAAGCAGTGGCATGAAGAGTGGTTTGTTTGGTGAATGTGAGCCCGGCGTGCTCAGTGGTGCTGAAGGTTTGGCTCTTGCTTTCCAGGACGCTGGAATACCTTCTGAGACACTTGGCTTGTCTGGCTGGGAGCTGCTCCATCACAAACATGCATGCTAAGAACTTAGCAATTGTATGGGCTCCCAACCTCTTCAGGTAAACTTCTTTTTCCGCCTCAGCACAAGGCTTCCATCTGTTCTCCCCACGGGCACACTTTCGAGAGGAGGACAATTTGTGCTCTCTTGGTTTTGTCAGATGGGGCTGGTGTGTCCTTGATCACCCGGGAGAATGTCTTCAGTGGCATCACTGCTTGCCCACTGCGGAAGTCTCCACAGCCCAACTGGACAGCCTTTGGCTGCCCAAATGCAGACGTGGGGAAACAATCTCGGGTCAATGACTTCTCCAATCTGCCTTTTCTACAGATCCCAGCAGAACGAGGCTGCCTGCGCCAGCGGAAGAGCTGCCTGCGTGGAACTGCAGAGGCAGTCGGACGTGGTGGAGTTCCTCATCAACCACACCGACGTCCTCTTCTGCTCCAGCTCCACGTCAGGCATCGGAGATGGAGCAGGTGAGCGTCTTCCTGCATGAGCTTTGTCTTGATGAGACACCTTGATCAAATGCAGGCCTTCTCCAAGATTATTGAGCTATGCTTTTGCTATCGAGTGTCTATGGATGTGCGGCAGCTCCCCCAGAACTGTGATGGCTGTGCTGCTGCTTTCTGATCCTCCCTCTTAGCTGTGGTCTTCCCTTCCAGGGCGCAGTTCTCCATCAGGGCCCAAGTCTGTGCAGGTGTCTTCTCCTGCCACCAAGCTGCTCACTCTGGAGGAGGCACAAGCACAGAGGGGAGGCCACAGCAGCTCTCCCGCTGTGACAGAGAGCAGGGACATGCAAGTGGAAGAAGGCCCCGCAGCTGCGCGGGGGAAATTCCACACAATCATTGACTTTCCATCTGGAAGGTAAAGAGGACTTTCTTTTCCAGCAGCTTCCTATCAGACTTGGTTGTTTGGGCTTTTGTGGCTTTTTCTTCACTATTGCTAGTGCCAAAACGTGCAGAAGCTACGTGACGCTAATGGGGCGTGTGGTGGTGTACTGAATGTCCCCTCCCTTTGGACTCTGAGGTTCAACTAACACGCAGTTGCCTGACGGGCTCAGTTTAGCCACCAGAGGGGGCCTATTGCTAATGTACGTGTCAGAGATGCTTTTGAACTCCCTCTCTGGCTGCACGGTTCCTCAGCAAGCAGTTATGTTTGCCAGCTCAATCAAAGCCCTCCGTTCGATGCTGTCCTGGACAGCTGTGCAGCCTCTGCTCGCATGCTCTGCATCTGGGTTGACATGGCTGAGGGGAATGTAGCCAGCAAGACTCCAGGGCTGAGCTCTAGGAATGGAACCGTCCTCAACCGTGTGAATCAGAGCAAGCTTCTAAGTTGTGTTTCAGCAGGAACCAGGCAGTGCTAGGAACAAGCAAGTGTTGGCAAGAGCTCAGGGCAGCTCTTCCCTCACCCTGCACCATGCACGACTCACACCGCTCCCTCTTTTCTCCCTCCAGACCAAGTCCACCCAGCAGGGTGAAGGAATCCCCAGCATGCAGTTGGTGTTCCTGTTTCAAGCCCAGAAAACCATCCTCTGTGGGCAAACGCCAACTGCAGCGCGATGCCAGGGAGCCCTCGGAAACAGAGGTGGTGGTCCTGGCAGGTAAGGGTGCACATCCAGCTGTCAAAACCCTGCTTGTCAGCGCCATCGAATTCATGCTTGGAGTCCACACAACAGAGAAAGACAAACAACAAAAGCGCAACAGGTCCTTTCGAGACAGTGCTCCTCCTGTTGCTATTGTCCTATTGGCTTTGTCCTGCTGCCACTGCAATAGAAAATCTCAAGAACCACTCTCATCATTCAGCTTGTGCAAGTTTGCCACTAACTGTTTGCCTGTGTATCTACTCCTTCCTAGGTGAACCGAGCCCTCGTCCACGCAGAAGAGCCAGAGCGTATAGCGATGGTTCACTGTGTGCGTCCATCAGTGGAGAGCTGCTAGGAAGCACGAATCGCTGCGGCTCGGATGAGAGCCTTCCATATAACATCAGTGAGGGAATGAAGGTCTTGATCCAGGTGGAAGCCCTCATCTCTCCCGGCGGTGCAGAAGACGCTGACCTGAGCCTGCCAGAAACAGCGGTCACTGAGCTGGACTGTGACGGGGCACCATTGCAGTGCAGCGCAGCCCAAGCACAGCCCGAGTGCCCCGACAGCAGCAGCTCCATGCAGGAGCAGGTCAGCGTCAGCCAGGAGGAGCCGAGCCTGGTGGAGGGGGCCGTAGAATCAGAGCTCCAGTCCCAGGCACCGGGCAGCAGCACGAGCTCTGAGCCCCTCTCTCCTTCACCAGAGAGGATGAGTCCCCTGTGTACACCGGACCTCTCACCAAAAAGCCCTCCTGGCTGTTAATGAATAAAAGCACGCTGGTGCTGGATCAACGCCTTGACTGCCTTCTGAGTCTTCATTCCCAGGGATTGGGATGGATGCAAGCAACAGCAAGGCAGCTCATGTTGCAAGGCTATGGCTGTGGGCTGTGCGTGCAGCAGAGCTGCGGGTTTGTTCCCATTTTGTCTGGCTGTGGGATGCCTGCAGCGAGAGCTGTGCTCCCGTAGTGTATGGTAGCAAAGAATCTCCAGCATCCGGGATGCTGCTCATGATCATGGCCAGCTTGCTGGCTGTGGCTTTGTGATGCTTTTGAGTGAGAGCTTTTGGATGCTCCTGGATGCCTCGGCTGGTCCCCGCCAGCTCTCTCGTCTCTCCCGCCGTGTCCATTCGTGGCTCCCAGCTACGAGCTGGCCCTGCAGAGCATCTGCAGCCCTGTCAGCATCAGCATCCAGCAGCGGCAGGAGGAGCTCCCCGTGAGCAGCATCTGCCCGTCCCTCCCCCGGCGTCTCATTGGTCAGCGGCATCTCTGTCCCTCCCCCTGCGTCTCATTGGTCAGCAGCAGCTCTGTCCCTCCCCCGGCGTCTCATTGGTCAGCGGCAGCTCCGCCGGCTCCCATTGGCTGAGCCGCTGTGCGCGGGAGCGGCCGTTGGGAGCCGGCAGTGTCAGGCGCGGCTGTCGTCAGCGAAGCGCCGCTCCGGCAGCCCGGGCCGCCCCGCAGGAGAGCGCGGCGTCAGCCGGAGCTGTCCGGGCAGCAGCGAGCCGGAAGCCGCGGCACAACGGGAGCGAGTGCTGAGGACAGCTCTGCCGGAGGTGTGCGGGACAACGGGAGCGGGAGAGGGAGAGGAGCCCTGCGCGGCCCCCCAAGCACACTGCCCTTTCCTCCCCCGTGGACCCCCCGTGGGGTTGGGCTGTGGGAT
>NC_052572.1:79570838-79633441 GCF_016699485.2 Gallus gallus | reverse complement strand
CAGAACATCTTGCACCACAAAATGCCGCACGCTCTTTTTTTTCACAGGCCCCTCGTTCTTCTAAGCAGCGGTCAAATACCCCGCCTTCAAATACCCCATCAGATAATGAACAGAGCTCAGAAGGGGTTAGGAGTAGAGCGACACACAGCTCCCGCTTCGCGCTGAGGGCAGTTTTGGCCCTCCGAGCTTGCCGTAGCCACCCTGCGCTCTGGCGCCGGCGGACCGGAAGTACTCGTAGTCACTATGGCAGCCGCCTGCGGGGGGTTTGAGCTGCGAGGCTGTGGGGAACGGTGCCTTTTGAGAACGGTGTTTTGTCTGAGCGTTTTATCTTCACGCGGGTGGTTTTCTTCCTCGATGTGTCGAATGAACGGCGATGGAGAGCCCACAGAATTCCAGCTCCCTCGAAGCCCGTCATTATGACAAGGCAGAAGCAGAGAGAGGAGAGGAGGTAGAAGGGGTAGGCCGCGGTGGGGGCCGCCCTCAGATTCCTCAGGGCTCTGAGGCATTGGTACTCGAAAAGTGCGTGTCGGAAGGTGACAGAGACACGGGCCCTGCCCTCTGCCTTTGCCTCACATCTCGAGGTCAGCTGGGAGCTGAGTGCAGGTATTTCTGTTTGTGAAATGGAATTCCTCTTGTGCTAAGCATTTTTCATTGTCTCCGCAACCCACCTGCACTGCTTTAAGTGGCACAGTGTTTAAAGTGGCGGGTGCTGCCTCTGAGAGTGACGATGTGATATGTTGCACACTGGGGGTATTGGTCAACAGTTGGCTGCACGTACCCAGCAGTGTGCCCAGGTGGCCAAGAATGCCAGCAGCATCCTGGCCTGTGTCAGAAATAGTGCAGTCAGAAGGACTGGTGAAGCGATCTGCCGGCTGTTTCTCAGCACTGGTGGAACTGCACGTCCAGTACTGTGCTCAGTTTTTGGGCCCCTCACTACAAGAAAGGCACTGGGGCCCTGGATCACGTACAGAGAAGGCAACAGAGTGGTGAGGGATCTGGGGCACAATATTATGGGAGTGTCTGAAGGAGCAGGGAGCAAGGATTGTTCAGTCTGGAGGAGATTCAAAGGAAAACCTCATTTCTCTGCACCACTACCTGAAAGGAGGTTGTGTCTGGGTGGGAGTCAGCTTCTCCTCCCAGGAGCAGCAGGAGGACAAGAGGTGATGGCCTTCAGTTGTTGCCAGGGGAGGTTCAGGTTGGATACTAGGAAAAATGTCCTCCGAAATGCCCAGGCAGGTGGTGGAACTGCTGTTCCTGGAGATGTTCAAGCCATTCTCTGGCTCTGAGGCCAAAGTCTCCATGCTGTCTGAAACACAGTGACCCCATGCAAATAATCTGTTGGTAGTGGCCCTCTGGCCAGTACTGTGTCAGAAAGTGTGCCTTCAACTTAGCTGCCAGACAGTTGAACTCCAGAGCATAAGGAGATTTCTATGGCACGTATAATTCATCGGAGCAGAAGAGAGTTTAAGAGTCCCCTTAAGCTTTGCCAACACAAGATAACCACTTGAATGTGATGTCCCTGTAGGCTCTCCAGCTGTTTGTAAGAAACAGTAGGAAAAAAATTATTATCTTTACTATCAAGTGATGAAAAAAGTGTTTTTTTCATCTGTGTCTCATTTAGACCATGAAGAAATTCCTGTAAACAAGGCAGGAGTTTAATTTTTAGTGGGAACGTAGGCGATAATTTAGTTTAACTTTCTGACTGATACAGGGATTATATCAGGATGGTGAGCAGTCACCTGGGGTTTCTGCAGGGCTCCATTTCAGAGCCAGATGGAGGACTGCATCAGGGAGGGTCAGGGTGGAAAAGCTTCTGCACCGGAGGTTGACCGTGCAAGGAACAGGTTGCCCAGACCAAAACATGCCAGAGTTCAAGGAGCCTTTGGACACCACTCTCAGACATAGTGTGGCTGGTTTTATGTGGAGGCAGGGGGTTGAACTCCTATGATCCTTGTGTGTCTCTTCCAGTGGCCATTCTACAATGGCCTGGAAGGCTGTTTAACAGCTTTTAGTTGTGGTAGTTATCAAGGTGATACAAGCATGTAAAATCTGGTACCTTAATGCTACTCTGTAGCGAAAGAACATTCATAACCAAAGTAGGTAACTTAGGAGGCATGCAAGGAGTAACGGCCTGCAGATGCCTCTGCATTACACTGTGCAGACAGAACAGCCAGCGCTATGGAAACTTAATGCTACTGATGTAGGGGGTGGAAATGAGCAGTTAGCAAGATGTGCATCTCAGAAGGTCTGGCAGACTGGTAAAAGAATGCTATCCAACTTAGCTTACAGGGAAAAGGAGGAACGGCTGCTGTCCTATTCTTCTTTCCTTAGTAAGTAACAGAGTTAGAAGCGTAGAAGAGAGTTAACAGCATATCAACTTAAGGACGGTGTAATAAATCAGTGTTATTTAGGTACATGAACAAACGTAACAGCCACACAGACCCAAAATCCCTTTTCTCCCACTGGTGTCCAGTAGTCCCTTAGTTTGCTGACAGATCGGCTGCTCTCTTCTCTTAAAGCAGCACTTGTCTCACTGCTTTGCTTCACAGTCAGAATTCTGACCTTCTGACCTTTTAATACCATTTTTCTTTTTTTCAAAAATCTTTCCCTCTAGCTGCAGGTCAGAATGAAACCTCAACCATGGTCAAAACGGTGGGAGAGGCCGAAATACAACATAAAGGAATAAAATTTGAGCTACCCGAGAAAAAAATGAAGGAAGCACAGAAGTGGAAGCAGCCCTGGCTGGAATTCGATATGCTGCAAGAATACGATACTTCAATATAGAGGAAAAAATATGGATGGAAGCGAGTGAAGAGCTGAACAAGTAACAGCTTTGAGTTCAATGTAAGAATTGTCTGTTTTTCAAGTTTCATATGCAAATAAAAGACAGTGAAATTTCAGCAGTTCTTGTCTGAATGTTAAACTGCCCCTTCCTGAAAACGGTGTTACAGTGTGTTCAGCCCTGCTTCTGCCTTCCCTTCTAAATCACAGCTAATAGAAGGGGTTTGCAGTTACTGTGTTGTCACTTCCAAATAACTGTTTCTTCTGCCTTTGCCAAGTAGACAGGGGCCAATTGTGAAAATGCTTCACTCAGTAGGTTCAGAAGGGGGCTATGGCAGGGAAGGCAGATGTACAGAAGCCCAGCTGGACAATCTGAGTCTAAGTGCTGCTTAGCTGTCCTGTAAAGGCACTTTTGAAATGACATCTGATAAAGCACCAATAGTAACCTGACAACAAAGCAGTAATACCAACGTTTTGAAAGCAGACTGAAAGAATGAAGCCAGATTAGCTGTTACTCCAGTTAGAGTGTGTGAATGGGTGCAAGGTCACCACAAAGTGGCACGGTAGGTTCTCAAAGATACTCAACTGGGATGGGGCATCTGAGCTCCAGTAAAAATCGCCTTCCCCTGCTTACCAGTCATGACAAGTGACGTCTGCAGCCACTGGAAGAAGCCTCTACAGAGGTAAAGCGTGATAGAACCTATTCCAATTTCATAGCAGCACAAGACTAATTTCTTTGGGAGCAACTTTCAACGTGAATCAGGAAGCAGAGGAGACAAAAGCAAGCACGGAGAAAACATGCTTCAGCTGATTACTTATCAGTTGTATTTTCTTTGCACTCAGGAAAGTAGAAGTGCACAATTACTTACAACAGAACTCCTAAATCCTGCAGATAATGAAGCGCCAGCAGTGCCACAGTTTTTTTCCATGCTTCACATAACATTCCTGTCGTGTTCAAGACTTGAAAGCGTTAAAAGTCTCATTAACACAAAAACATCTTTACTTTTCAAAATAATGGTTTTGCTTTTATTTTAAAAGTCATTGTTGTCTATAACACTGATGAATGCTATTTACAATTAAAATAGTTTACAAAAATACATATTCTGTAATAAAAAACAACAGAAAAACCATAGGGAATAAAAGCCCCCAAGAGTTAAATGGAAAGACCCATACATAACATTTTAGAGAAGCAGGCAATTGCAAACTTAGCAGAATTTGTGACGCACTGCTGTTTCTACAGTAAAACATCCTTTTTATTCTGCAGCAGTAATATTTACTGCACATATACGAAGTTACACAACATTAGAAATCCAACATGGGTACGGTGAAATGAGGTTTAATGGGTCTTAGAGGGAAGCAGAAGGTAAATGTCCTTAGAGAGCCAATTACTAGAAGGTAACTGGAGTTGTTGTTCTGCTCGTCTGATAAATGAGGGCGGGTGACAACTCCAAGTCTGTGCACAAAGTCCAGTCTGTATCTCAAGTACAAAGCTCCACTACAAATCATACTCTGGAGAAGAGTAAGCGTAGTTAAGACGTTCTCCTGTGCAACTTCTTACCTTCCTAAACACCCGTTTACCATCAGTGGATGTGCATAGATCAAACTTCTCACTGCACACAGAATTCCTGCTTCTGTGTCAGGGTCAAAAAGCTATGAAGAACTCACTGTGAGTTTGGTAGAGTTATCTCATTAAGTGGAAAATAAGTTAGAGTTCAGTGACTCCCGAGTCAGAGTGATTTGGTGTGGTACTGAAAACAGCTTGTGAAGCTGTCTGCTCACCAGCAGTGGTAACGTTACAGGCACTTACTGCAGTCATCCTTCCCAAAAGAACAAAGCAGTGAGGCTTCGTCATATATTTCAGAACACCTGCACTTCACACTGACGGTTGTGATTCTATCTAGGTGTAGATGGCATCAGAAGACATCTGGAAAAAAAAACCAAAACAATAATATTTCACAGTAAAACAACCGTAGGCAGTCCACTCATTAAACGTTACCACTTTTTTAGAATGAGCATCAGGCTTGTTTCAGTAAAAGAACTGCTGCTTCAAAGAAATTTTTATCTCCTGATCACAGATTTAAGATGTTCCCGTTTGCACTCTTCAGTGAGCTCTTCAGCAATACGCAGAGCCTTGACTTTCACCAACAGGAGAACAACTTCTTCAGTTTCATCACTATTAGAAAAACAAGTTAACATAGCAACACATTCACACCCTTCAAAAATCAATAAAGCTAAAACGTGCCTTGAACTACACTGACCACTAACTGCACCCAACATCTAGAGCCTCAAACTAGCCTGCACTAGTACTGCAAAAGCGATCCATTTTACATTATGGATTGCCATCTTTAGTTCTACGTAGATGTTGGAAGTACATCACTGAAAGTGTTAAATGTATGAGACTTGAGGAATTTAAGAATCATAGAATCATTAAGGTTGGAAAAAAACACAAAGATCATCTAGTCCAACTGTCAACCCATCATCACCATGCCCATTGAACCACGTCCCTAAAAGAAATATGAACATAAAGAATATGAGGAAGTGCTGCATCCCAAAGAACATGTTGTTTGTTACCTGTGGTTATTCCTGTGAAGCATACGTGCTCACTGAACCAAATGCTGGCAGAAGTTCACTGACTCGGGGAGAGTTGACCCACTTCCAAGATTTTGGAAACATCTTTCTGGGAAGCATGCAACCACCTGTTCACCCAGAGAGTATTTTGAAAGAAAAATAGAAAGAAAAAAAAAAGGCTTTCAGTAACACTAAGTCACAACATTTCTGACAGACTTCTCGTTTTGGCTAGTTCAGTTATTGTTGGCAGTGTTTACTCTTCAAAAAACAAAAACATCATTTTAAGCAGTTATTCCTAAAAGCCTAGGAACCAATGCTTGCTTTGAAATTCTTTTATACACCAAGGTCATTAAAAAACAAAGAAGCAAACAAAAAAAAACAACTTCAAATGTTAAATAATTACACTTCAGACTACATCTGTCCCCATGGAAATAAGACCTTTCACCTCTTTGCACTTCTCTATGTTTCTGGCCCAGGTGGTGTGTTGAAGAGGTTCAGAAGAAGGTAACGATTCAGCAGCTTGCTCAGTCCCACACCACGGACTGTGTCTTCCTATACAGTCCATCCCAAAGGAGAACCTTGGAGAGCAGCTGCAGTAATGAAGAAAAAGAACATGCACATTTGATGGCTGAGGGTGCATTAGAACCTCCTTTCTAAACTTAAAAGATACCATGTCCATCCAATCTCAGTACTCAAAAAACAGGATTTATTCTCTCCAATCTTACTGCCAATTAGTCACTAAAAAACTACCGATCATAAATAGTATTTTGAAGTAGATTAATTTTACATGTGCCTATGAGCTGTACCCAATACATACACACATCACCCTCCCAAGGAAATAAAGAGCATGTTACCCTTCCAATTGGTTAACAATTTGCTAACACCCAAGAACAGAAAACAACTATGCTTTATTTTTTCAGAGAAAAGCCAGTGGTCAAATCTGAAGGTGTACACATGTACAAAGACACCAGAGGTGTGCACATGTACAAAGACACCAAGCTGAGCAAGAAACAGGGATCAACAGCAATTGAGATACAATTCTAAGTGAACATTGGAGAGAATCTGTGACAGAATGAAAAAACAACCACTATTGCATATGCTACATAAGATTACATGCCACCAGCCTCACAACACAGGTAAGGTTGATAGCCTTGATCCACAGCAGCAAAAAGATTCTTTTGTACTTGACCTCAGTATTATTCGTTAGCAAGAGTTGCCTTCAGTTACCTGTTATCACTGTAGAAATGACTATTTAAAAAGACTTAAGCCCAGCGTAAGAACATCGCTGGTCTCCCCCTCAACACAGAATGGTTAATGTCAAGGTAACTGTTAACCTCAAGGTAGTTCACCCACACAGACACAGTAACGTGATCTTAGCAGTCACCAGTCAGAAAGCAGTCGCAAAGCCCACAACTACTGCATACTTCTCTGGAGTGTTTGGCAGGACACTTCCTTTTGACTCCATGAGCTGCTAGGAAAGTTAGACTGTAGGATGGCACAAACATCAAAACCTCATCAACTGTACTTCCTCATTAAAATAGTTCCTGTCCTCTTCTCGCCCAGCCCTTTGTGAGTACTCTCCCATACAATTTCTGGGCATGGTTTAGAGGACATTCCCGATAGGCAGCCTGCAGATGATCACCTGCTTTGAAAGACAGCACCAATAGGGGCTGCACAACGGCAGTCTCAAACACAGATAAGTCACACTAATAAGCTGCTGAACATGATCCAAAGAGTTTAATG
This sequence comes from Gallus gallus, assembly GCF_016699485.2. Lineage (NCBI taxonomy): Eukaryota > Metazoa > Chordata > Aves > Galliformes > Phasianidae > Gallus > Gallus gallus. The sequence goes on along the minus strand of NC_052572.1, from coordinate 79,626,349 downwards.
CATGACCCGCAGTACTACTTACTCTGGGGTAAACGAATTCATGACTTCACTCCAGAAAAAAGAGTGGCAAACTGTCAGAAGATACCCAACACTAAGCACATTTTCAACTGTTCTGCACATCACCACTTCTAAAGAGAAGACCTGACAGTGAGGATGGATAAACAAACTGAAAGGAGAAAACTTCAATCTGCAGTGAAAGACCACTGGTCTCGCTTTTAGAAACTCATGTATTTGACAGGACATTTAAGTCAGGCAATACACAATCTCAGAAGGTGATACCAGAATCTTATGTCTGTTTCTTGTCTGCCAGGTATCAGCACTAAGCTCCCTCTTGTCTCCTCTGCATCTGTCCATGACAAACCCTTACACAACAGCTTGCCCCAGGAGTGAATATGGCAAGTCCTCAACATTCCCAAATTCCCTGATTTTTCTACAGGAATGTGCAACATGGCAGCAGGAAGCCTATGCAGGACTAGTCACCATGGCCTTGTTAGCACACACAGCAGGGGAACTGGGACGTTAATGTGTTTTCCTGCATCTAAACCTCATCTTTAGTACGAATCCAAATACACTCATAGAGGAAGCGGATCTAAGAGGGAACTTGAATCACAGGCATTCAGATATTCAGCACTTATCACATAACTCAGCACTTTAGACTGAATAAAGCTATACTAATACGCTTATACTGCACATGCAGTGATTCTATTCTACAGAGAGCAACATGGGCACTGTATGCACATACTGAGGAAACAGACCTATCCACAGAGTGCCAATGACTGATCTCATGGAAGGTTAGCAGGAACAGATGATGAAATTAAAGTCTCTTGACTACGTATCAGAGGTGGGTGAGCATAAATAGCTCACTGACGAAAAATAGCTAACCTTCCTATTAAAATACATTAAACTCTCAGGAATCAGATTTCGACTGAAGATACATTTCCTCAAAGACGACAGTCTACTTTTAACTAAAATGATTTTCACAGACAAGATCGGTGCTTTTTCTTTACCTCAACAGCTGACCAAAACCGTCTGCCTTGGAATTTTGAACATGGCGATGATTTGTCTTCCACAGTGCTGGTCAGAAAAAGAGGAAGAGGAAATAAGGATTTTGTTTGACCTGAAAGTAAGACAAACAGACAATTCATCTCTTAAACATCGATGAATTACAACTATGGAGTTCTTTCAGCAGTGACAACCAGAATAAAGGTCTAAGGAAACAGCTGTTAACTGAAACTCCTTGCAATACCCAATGGAATTAGCAGTTGGAAACACTCGAGTATGTGTTTAATGGATTCTCAGCAGAACAGCACTGCTTGTAACCAGACAAACATGCTGCATCAGGCTTAGCAACACTCTTCTCCCAGCTGTGTCTTAACCCCACATCTACCAGACTCTTACCAGTTATCCCCTCTCTAAGAGCGTCCAGCAATAAGCATCAGCAATATCAACTATTTCAGGAAAGAAAGGAGGAGTCAGGAGTAGAAGGGGGAAGCAGACCACCACAAATAACACAAGCCCTCAGATACTCCAAGTTAAGATCACAAAACCAGACTCTGGGCTGTGCCTCATAAACTAAGAACTTTCCATTTATGAAAGCTTTTAGTTACAGGAGCAAAAAAGCACTAAGTTGACTGCGTAGTTACTCTTAGTCAGAATGAGTTCATAAACATTAATGTTGGTAACTATTCCTACAACGAAACAGTAGAAGGCACATTTGTTCCAGTTTGCTCATGGATGTCTACAATATATTTCACCCACGCTTCTAGGAGAAAAGGTACAGAAAAATAGAACAAAGGCTAAAAAAAAGAGGTTAGGTTGCAGGTAGACTTGGTGGTCTTTAAGGTCTTTCCCAGCCTGAGCAGTTCTATGATTCTATGATTAAAATAAATATTTAAAAAGTAAAAAAATAAATTCCCAGAGACAGCTTACCTTTTCGGATACAGAGGGATAAAGACATCCTCCTCTACAGACTGCTTCATCCTCAGGACAACCGTGTTAATCAAATCCTGTCAAAAAAAGAGAAAAGGAAAAATATTAACACACCCTCACAAGAAAAGGATCTCACCTTCCACTTACAACAATTTTAGGCAGTTATTTTGTTCATGTGGAAAAGCAAAATGCTAACTCAGCTGAATGCCAGTGCCACTGTGTATAATAGACACTAAAATCACTGACTGCATTAAAGACCTGTGAGCAAGTCTCAGCTTTAACCATCTTTCTTTTCTTTCTTTCTTTTTTTTTTTTAATAAAATCCTCTTGGATAACGAGATTATTGTATTTTCCAGCTATGAGGTTCTATTAAAAAAACCACAACAAAGCACCACAGCTACTACACAAACAGAACCTTATCTAAAGCTTCTTCCTGAAGTCAAGTGTGGCGACTGCATAAACGTTTGTTATTATTTCTTTTCATACTAAGGGCCTAAACATCAACTTAGTTTCACCTACTTTATGCTGGATAAACTCCCAGATTTGCATGAGAATAAAACCAGAACTGGGCTAAGTGCATGTTACAGTGAATATCTACAGTAAAGTGCATACACCTGCATCAAGAACTTCCTTCCCCATTACCACAACAGCCTTTACCTGTTTTGCCTGGCTGCATTCCCTTCTGGACAGGACTTGTTTTTCAAACACGTTATGGCACAAGCTGTGTAAGGTTCTCAGTCTGTGAAGTCGATAAAGGATCCCACACATTCTTGACAAATGCTGAAAAATAGGAATTATTTCATTCATGATATCCAAGTGGCTATCTGCTCTAGTTTCAAGGAAGTAAACATTCAAACAGCTAAACCTTTCATTTGCAGTAACCTTAACAAGTAATTGTAACTATCAACATCATTTTACATTACCACTTATTTAAGGTTTGATTACCTAGCTGCAGCGAACGTTCTCAAGACAACCTTAATACACCTGTAATTTTTGGCAGGATAGTTTTTTCAATCACTCTAGGCAAAACTTCTTCATCAGGATCATCATCTCTTTTTGATTCAGACGGCTTTTTGGCATCGCTGAATCCTTCTACAGCGCTGAACCAGGGCATCTCTTTCAGGTCTGTAGAATTCTGCTGAAAGATCATTCCCTTTAGTTGTTCAGCTGTCAGGATTGAGAGAAAAAGCTCCATGCAAAAATATATCTAATGATACCATAAGATTCTCATTTAACGGTTTTACATGGATTCTTATCACTGAATGGACCAAAGCAGCAAGCTAAAACTGAATGTAAAGCTAGATTTCAGAGGGGAGGGTTGTCAAAATGTCAGCAAACAGCTCCACATTAATAAAGATGCAAGTGATTCATATGCAAGCAACCTGACAAGAGGAAAAGATGTCCTCCTTCTAGTTAAAACTCTTATCTCAAGCTCTGGAATGCCTCTATAACCCACGGCAAAGCTCCTGTACAGAAGTGTTCCCTGCAAGCAGCATGCCCCCGTCCTGCACTCTGGCAAAGCTTTTTCAGGAAAAAAAAAAGATACAGAAGACCACAAAAAGACTTCTGCGGTTTTGAACAACTGCACAGATTTAAATACCCATTACTTTTCCTATTTTGTATGTCTCTTAAAAGCTCAGACAGGAAAATCCTCCTTCTGTTATTCAGCAAATACGCACCGTGCCTCTCCCAGCTCCTCGTGACCTGCTCACTAAGGCAGTTCAAATCTCAATTTAAAATACATTCCAACTTTGGACAAAAAACTGATTAAACTAAAGAAGCCTACAGTCTTACCTATTCTTCCTAAGGCATTGGTCAAAATTGTTTGAAAGCATCAATTCTGTGCTGTAGAAAATAAACGATATACCATTCAAAAGGAGTATTTCTTCACTCTCCCTTGAAAATCCTTCTCAACACGGGAGGAATTTTGCTCTCATATCCTGACCAACCTTTGCTCTTCTGGAATTCAGTCACCTCTGTCAGAGCCAGTTCTTCATCACTCGGCATGCCTTCGTGGTGACCAGCTGTTTGTGAACGCTCTCTCAGCTGCCGCCTGCAAGTCCTGCATTCTGTAATGAACTCAGGTGAGTTATTCACCATGTACATACGTAAAAGAAAGCTCAGTGATATACTAAGAACACCCGGTGAGAGCAATAGCCTAAGGAAACACAGTGAGGAAGCAGAAGTAAGCATGCAACCCTAGAGACACAGACTGTAACAGTAAGGTACTTTGTGAGCTGCCAAAGGACATTAAAAGCATCTCTAGCGACCTTCACTTCACCACATTGATACTAGGAACTCCCCCCACCTGAAACACCAAACATCTAACATGGTACTCCATACTATCCCTGCCAGAGGTAGTCTGTAAGAAACTACTGCGCTCTCAACAGACCATCATCTCAGTCCTATGTAGCTTATGCAACAACTTGCATAGAAACTGAGACTGCATCCAAGTCTCACGGGGGCTAAAAAACGTTAGTCCTGGCACCACATATCGTAACAGCATGCAAAAATCAACAGGAAAATTATATTTATACCTATTATTTGCATAGCGTACCTCTTTTATGTAATTATTGACATTACTTAACGTTAAAGGTTAACAGTTTGCTTCAAGCAAAGTTTTATTACATCATTTTTCAACCAATAAAACTCTTAAGTCCTTACCTGTGCCTAAACAGTGCTGAGTCAAGGCACCAATGCAACTGGAACGGTTTCAGAGCTCCCAGTAACTTAAGGTCAGCAGCAGACCCCGACGTTCAAAATGTAGCACCTGGCCTACGCTGATAACAGAGGGTAGGTTAGATGTTCTGATGCACCTATGAACATTCAGATTCCAATCAGCACGAAGAAAACCCCCCATTAACAAACAGATGCTTTCCATGTACCTTGAGCTTTGGAAAGGAAAGGCATTTTTGCACGTGTGTGTATCACCTCGCTTAGTAACTGCAAGGATTTAACTTCATCCCTGTGTAAGTAACAGGAAGCAGATACACACTTACTACAGTTAGATGTAATGATACGTACCTTCGATGCTCACACGTTTTCAGAAGCTTCATCTTTTCATCACTCTCCAGTCCATCATTACTTGGTTTGCCATTCCCAGCTACCAGAAGACAGGAACAAGACAAAGAGGTGAATGCAGAACACTGATTCTGCTTCTGCTCTTCACTTGGAAACTAACCAAAGTAAGTAAAACCTCCTGATGAAAAATTCACAGTGTCCAGCGTAAAGCACAGTCAATATTATCAGTGAACTGTAGGACAGCTGTGGCTGCTCCCTCGTGCAGGGGGATTGCCAGGTCACAGCCTGAACCGGGAGGTGAGCACCTGTGTGAGCAGAGGGAGGGTCCCCAGATCTCTCTCCCCTTCCTGGTGACACTTCCAGCTGTGCTTCCCAGAGTGCACACACACTCAGAGTCTGCATGCTTTGCACCCACCCCACCTGCACACCAGTTAGAACCAGAAAGGGCTACATCCCCGAGCTCACTCTTCTCAAGCTGTTGCCAGTTATCAGTCAATCCTTCTTTGTCCTCCTCTTCTACAGTGCCTGCGTCCCAAACAACCTAATATCTACTGGAAAACTGACTCAGTTTCTCTTTTCAAGTACTGATAGACAGCCACTGAGATCAGGAATTCAAAACTGACCGAGCATTTGGTCATGCTATATTCACTATTCTACCACGGAGAAGTGATACTACGCGTCCTACTTCGGTAAGGATTTCAACTAGGACATCTAGTACAGTATGCCCACTGACAGCAGGGAGGGAGAAAACGTTACACATGAAAATAAAATATAATCCAAGGATTAACTCTGTGTTTCTACTCAAAGAATGAGATTTCAGTCAGAAAGTAACTGGTAACTTCATACTAACTTGTCAGGTGCTGCATATAAGTAGATTCCGTTTCCAGCTCATCTTGCCTTCGCTTCAGTACTGACATGACTCGTTGCTGAATAAGTGCATGTACAGCAGATTCTAGCTTAGTTACGTATTAAACAAACATAAACAAAGTGTTTATTTCCTTAAAACAAAGCACAAAATCCTTGCTAATAGCAGCACCTGCACTGCAGGAAAGAAGAACTGCAAGACTTACCCATACCAACATTTACAGAAGCACTGTGTGTGGACAAGATTCATGCTTTGGAAAACACCAAATGTCACTGACGTAGTGGTAGTTCTGAAGGTACCACCACTGACATTTTACCCATATTCCTCTACACAGCACGCTCCTAAAGAGCATAATATGGCAAGTGTAGCGACATTACACTGAATAGATTCTACCCAAGTCGATGTGGGTAGGAATACAGCACACATCAGTGCGTCCCACTTAATTTATACCAACTTAATATCACCAAGCTATTACTACCAGACGTGTTCTCCCTCCCCTTCTTGTTACTTTCCAAATAGGTCTCCCACTCTCGATAGTCTTTCACATTTGATTGTACTTGAACTCCCCACATCATTTCATCCATTTCTTTCAGGTGATCAAGGCCAAAAAAAACCAACAACATACAATTCCACAGAAATATTTAGTCCACTTCAGTGGAAATTCTTTGAACACAAGCAGGCCAGCAGCAGTCTGTACAAAAGAGTATACATACACAGAGGTTCACACAAGTGAACGGCAGATGTTTGTGTTTCAGCTGCACGATGTCTGAGCTTATCAGTACAGCTGCTTCTGGCTGCGTGAGCACTGAGAGGTGATGGGGATGGCTATCTCGGTAGCTGCAGATGCCTGACCCCACCTGTCCTTCTCACACGCTCCCTTGCAAGTTCCCATCTCCACCCAGGACATCTCAGCTGCCCACTGCCTTGTCTGAACAGGCTGAAGAGCCACGACAAAAGGACTGACAGCCCCACCTGCCCTGAGTCGCTCACCTTCCCGCTCCTCCTCCTCGCTCCCGAAGCTCAGCGCCGCCCCGCTTCCCCGCACGGCTCCCCCGAGGGCAGCGGCCGCTCCGCGGCGGTTCGGGCCGCCTCACGGGACGAGGCGGTGCGGGTCAACGTCGATCCGCTCGGAGACGTCGTTTCCGCGGTCTCTGGCGCCCCCGCGTGGCCGATCGGCGGAATGGTTTGGAGTTGTCGGGCGCATGCTCGCCGTGACCTGGAGGACTAATCACAATAGAGAGCGGCGGATGAGCTGCACAGAGCGGTTACGAAGCCACTTCCGCATTCCTACGCGCACGCGTTGTGCCGCCTGCAGGACTGAGCAGCGGACAGCGGCAGTTCCGCGCATTGGCCACGAGGGGGCGGCAGAGACCGCGGAAAGAACTTGGACGGAATCGATGCGGCCCGCGGCGCAATCGCTGGCGGTCAGTGCTCTGTCGCGATGACGGGGGAAGAACACGGAATGAGAAGGGGGGGGCGGTGGGGGTGAAGACGAAGAAAACAGAGGGAAACTCCTCCAAACTCAGGAAAGCCGTGCTAAGAGCTTCACAAAAAGAAAATAATAATAATAAAAAGTTTAAAAAAATTACTTTTTGCCAGCATCTGTTGCACTGTTCTGAAATATTCACATGCCAAAATGTAACTGCCCAGTACATTTAACGACAACAAAATTAAAGCACGTTGGCAGAAAGCAGAGCGCCATATTGGTGTTCACTCAGCCTCTGTCTTCTTCGTGCTTTAATGTATTTCACAGCTACCTAATGTAAATCACAGCTACCTCTGGAAGACAGCCCGAGAGCTGTGCAGGTCCATCAGGCTCAGCTGCAGCTTTCATCTGCCCTTCTCTGGCCCTCCTGCAGCTGGAGAGAGAGCACAGGAGGGCACGTGGGATGCAGACCCTCCCCAGTCAGCCGCAGCAGTCGCTGCTGCCAGCACTCCCTTTCCCCCACGTCTTTCCCAATGGACAGTCTGGAGCCCTGTGTGGCAGAGGAGGAGAGAGCTGCAGGCAGAAGGAAAACGGGCTGCTGGGATTCCTCCATCCCACTGCCAGGTGTCTTCTCTGGCATTTTGGGGGTGGGAAGGGAGTTGTGGGAGCACCCGTGGGGCTCCGGGCAGGAGGGAAGGAAGCAAAGATGCAGCTGCAGGCAGCGGGCTCTGGGCTGGAGCAGTGCAGCCAGGCACAAACAATGGCAACGTACACACACAGATAAACACCCAGTACAGAATCTGGCACTCTACGGTCCTCCCAGAGCTTGTTACTGCTTTTTAGGCTGCTCTACAGGTATTCTGTCCTATCTCCTTCATTCCCCTGTGTCTTGCCCCCTTCCTTCACCCCGTGCCTTCCCCATTCCTTTTCCAGGCTTTCCCTTTCCTTTCCCCGCTTCCTTCCCCACGCCTTCCCCCTGCAACAGCCCCATGTTCTGCTGCTGTTCTCAGCTGACAATCCTTACACCACACTGTTCAAACACGTAGGATCAGACTGCATACTGGCACTGATTTTAAAACAACAACAACAAATACATACAGTATTATGCGTGGATAACAAACTCCTACCTGCTTGAAGACCAATAGCAGCTCCTCATCCTGCAGTAACTCCTGCACACGGCCAGGTCTCCCGTGCAGGGATTTGGCATCTGCAGTGGCTTCGTAACACTGGATTTGAGTCTTTCACTTCCACCTCAATCTGCTGGACAGCTCCCCCCCTCAATCTGCTCTTGTGCTCCAGAGAGAGATCCAAGGCATGAAGAGGTGCAGTGCAACACAACTGGATAACGCTCTTGAAGAATGGCAACACCTGAGCAACACAGAGGAAGGTAGAAGGAATAAAAGGGCAAAGCAAGGCAAAACCTTGGGGAAAGAAAGGGAAAGGGGAGAGGAAAATGTCACACAGCCTGCAAGGTGCCCTAAAGAGCCATTAGAAAGTCTGGCAGCACTGCCGTGTTGTGCAATGAGAAAGATTTGTATATTTACACGGTCCTTACCTGTTCAGGTAACCAGTCACCTAAGTTGGGTTCTGGGGAATTATGGGACATGCAGCTTTCCAATCCTCAGCAGCATATGGACAAGTAAGGAGAAGGAAATAAAGGATGACAGAGCACCATCAACACAGGCAGTGAATGTCCATGCAGATTCCCAAATAGACAGCTTCCTGGGTTGTTTCTGCTTTTGTAGCATTTGCGTGCTGCAGATGAGGAGAACGCTCTGCTGTTTGAGTCTTCTTCTGCAACAGCCACCTACAGGTAAAGGGCAGCTAACCTGCAGACCGAGCACTACTGCCTGGCGTTGGTCAGGGGGAGCTCCTCCTGCTGCAGCTGGATGGTGATGCTGACAGGGCTGGAGATGCTCTGCAGGGCCAGCTCGTAGCTGGGAGCCAGGAATGGACACGGCGGGAGAGACGAGAGAGCTGGCGGGGACCAGCCGAGGCATCCAGGAGCATCCAAAAGCCCTCACTCAAAAGCATCACAAAGCCACAGCCAGCAAGCTGGGCATGATCATGAGCAGCATCCGGGATGCTGGAGATTCTTTGCTACCATACACTACGGGAGCACAGCTCTCGCTGCAGGCATCCCACAGCCAGACAAAATGGGAACAAACCCGCAGCTCTGCTGCACGCACAGCCCACAGCCATAGCCTTGCAACATGAGCTGCCTTGCTGTTGCTTGCATCCAGCCCAATCCCTGGGAATGAAGACTCAGAAGGCAGTCAAGGCGTTGATCCAGCACCAGCGTGCTTTTATTCATTCACAGCCAGGAGGGCTTTTTGGTGAGAGGTCCGGTGTACACAGGGAACTCATTCTCTCTGGTGAAGGAGAGAGGGGCTCAGAGCTCGTGCTGCTGCCCGGTGCCTGGGACTGGAGCTCTGATTCTACGTCCCCCTCCACCAGGCTCGGCTCCTCCTGGCTGACGCTGACCTGCTCCTGCATGGAGCTGCTGCTGTCGGGGCACTCGGGCTGTGCTTGGGCTGGGCTGCACTGCAATGGTGCCCCGTCACAGTCCAGCTCGGTGACCGCTGTTTCTGGCAGGCTCAGGTCAGCGTCTTCTGCACCGCCGGGAGAGATGAGGGCTTCCACCTGGATCAACACTTTCATTCCCTCACTGGTGTTGTATGGCAGGCTGTCATCCGAGCTGCAGCGATTTGTGCTTCCTAGCAGCTCTGCACTGATATAAGCACACAGTGAATCATCGCTATACACTCTGGCTCTTCTGCGTGGACGAGGGCTCGGTTCACCTAGGAAGGAGTAGATACACAGGCAAACAGTTAGTGGCAAACTTGCACAAGCTGAATGATGAGAGTGGTTCTTGAGATTTGCTTATGCAGTGGCAGCAGGACAAAGCCAACAGGACAATAGCAACAGGAGGAGCACTGTCTCGAAAGGAACTGTTGCGCTTTTGTTGTTTGTCTTTCTCTTTTGTGTGGACTCCAAGCAAGAATTCGATGGCGCTGACAAGCAGGGTTTTGACAGCTGGATGTGCACCCTTACCTGCCAGGACCACCACCTCTGTTTCCGAGGGCTCCCTGGCATCGCGCTGCAGTTGGCGTTTGCCCACAGAGGATGGTTTTCTGGGCCTGAAGCAGGAACACCAACTGCATGCTGGGGATTCCTTCAGCCTGCTGGGTGGACTTGGTCTGGAGGGAGAAAAGAGGGAGCGGTGTGAGTCGTGCATGGTGCAGGGTGAGGGAAGAGCTGCCCTGAGCTCTTGCCAACACTTGCTTGTTCCAAGCACTGCCTGGTTCCTGCTGAAACACAACTTAGAAGCTCGCTCTGATTCACACGGTTGACAACGGTTCCATTCCTAGAGCTCAGCCCTGGAGTCTTGCTGGCTACATTCCCCTCCACCATGTCAACCCAGATGCAGAGCATGAGAGCAGAGGCTGCACAGCTGTCCAGGACAGCATCGAAGGGAGTACTTCGATTGAGCTGGAGGTGTAACTGCTTGCTGAGGAACCGTGCAGCCAGAGAAAAAGTTCAAAAGCATCTCTGACACGGACATTACCAATTGGCCCCCTCTGGTAGCTAAACTGATCCGTCAGGCAACTGCGTGTTAGTTGAACCTCAGAGGCCAAAGGGAGGGGACATTCAGTACACCACCACACGCACCATTAGAGTCACGTAGCTTCTGCAAGTTTTGGCACTAGCAATCGTGGGGAAAAACCCACAAAAGCCCAAACAATTAAGTCTGATAGGAAGCTGCTGGAAAAGAAAGTCCTCTTTACCTTTCAGACGGAAAGTCAATGATTGTGTGGAATTTCCCCTGCACGGTTGCGATGCCTTCTTCCACTTCCATGTCCTGGATGTGTGTCAGTGCGGGCGAGCTGCTGTGGCCTCCCCTCTGTGCCTGTGCCTCCTCCAGAGTGAGCAGCTTGGTGGCAGGAGAAGACACCTGCACAGACTCGGGCCCTGATGGAGAACTGCGCCCTGGAAGGGAAGACCACAGCTAAGAGGGAGGATCAGAAAGCAGCGGCACAGCCATCACAGTTCTGCGGGAGCTGCCACACATCGATAGCCCCTCGATAGCAAAAGCGTATCTCAACAATCCTGGAGAAGGCCTGCATTTGACCAAGGTGTCTCATCAAGACAAAGCTCATGCAGGAAGACGCTCACCTGCTCCATCTCCGATGCCTGATGTGGAGCGGGAGCAGAAGAGGACGTCGGTGTGGTTGATGATGAACTCCACCACGTCCGACTGCCTCTGCAGTTCCACGCAGGCAGCTCTTCCGCTGGCACAGGCAGCCTCGTTCTGCTGGGATCTGTAGAAAAGGCAGATTGGAGAAGTCATTGACCCGAGATCGTTTCCCCACGTTTGGGCATTTGGGCAGCCAAAGGCTGTCCAGTTGGGCTCTGGAGACTTCCGCAGTGGGCAAGCACTGATGCCACTGAAGAAATTCTCCTGGATGATCAAGGACACACCAGCCCCATCTGACAAAACCAAGAGAGCACAAATTGTCCTCCTCTCCAAACTGTGCCCGTGGGGAGAACAGATCTAAGCCTTGTGCTGAGACGGAAAAAGAAGTTTACCTGAAGAGGTTGGGAGCCCATACAATTGCTAAGTTCTTAGCGGGCATGTTAGTAATGGAGCAGCTCCCAGCGAGACAAGCCAAGTGTCTTATCAGGTACTCCAGCGTCCTGGAAAGCAAGAGCCAAACCTTCAGCACCACTGAGCATGCTGTACTCACATTCACCAAACAAACCTCACTGTTCTTGCTACTAGCAAGTAGATCAAGCTTTCCCAAGTGCCATGCTGCAGCACCAAGCCCCAGCACAGTACAGCTGCAGCCATCAGCTGCACCAGCCGTGCCCCCGTGCCCAGGAGCTGACCCAATCCATTAACCCACGCAGACATCCACCACTTCAACACACACAGGCATCACGTTGCCAGCGTGAGACAAAGTCTGCCATCGCGTCATCGCCCTCTGAAGTGCAGCATGGCTGAGCTCCCCAGACTGAGGGCAGCAGTTTTCTGACCTGTAGTGAGGTGCAGGCAGCTGCTGGATGACCTCCTGCACTCGGAGCAACCGCTCCTCATCTGTACTGGCACAAACAGCGTCCTGGAAGAAAGCGGAAAGGGACTGAGACACAAATCATGTGAGTCAAGCGTATGGGGCTAACAGGAAAAGGGCCTCAAAGCTGCAGAGGGCACTGCTGCTCCCATCTCCCACATTTCCAATGGCAGGATGCACACACCAGGTGTTACGGTGCACCCGGTGTGCAGGAAGCACGAGCTGCTTGTTGTACAGAGACACCCAGTGGACGTCCATCAAAACCCCAACTTCAACAGAAAAAAGACCAAAAAAAGGTGCGCAGGCGTGTGTGTGTATGGGACAGGCCACGACGAGGGACATGAAGGCCATTGCCTTGTGCTTACCGAGAACTTGCCATGCAGCTGCTCGGTCAGCAGAGGGCTCGGGAGCTCCCTGAAGTACATCTTGCACAGGGAGCTCACGCTGTGAATGTCCCGGACAGTGAGCTCCGGAATCTGCTCCGACTCAAAGTCATGGCTGGAGAGAAGGACACAAAAACAGAGGGCTTGGAGAAAGAGGAAAACAACTCCAAAGCAAGACAACATACAGTCCAGAAGCACTCTTACCGCAGCTTCTGGATCTTGGACGCCACGCCGGACAGGCGGTAGATCCCCTGCACCACGCCGTGCTGCTCAATGAACTCAGCGCAGCTCTGCACGACCTGGGGGACTACAGAACAAAGGCCAGCGCTTAGCTGAGCTCCTGATTCAAGTCCTGCTTCAGCCGCTGCCCCTGTCACATGCCATCCACTAAGCCCAGCCGCGCTACTGCTTGCCTCCTCCGTAGAGGAGAAAAAAGGCTGTCGCAGACGGCGCAGACAGGCAGGAGCCGGGGAGGAAACTGGACACGGACGTGTTCTTGGCTTTCAAGGAATGCCAGAACCTGCCAAGCAGCCTGCAGAAAGTAATTCTGGGGAAGCCAGACACACTGCCACAAGTCCCATCACAGCTCCCACCTCAATGGAGGCGTGAGACCTCATGTCCAGAAGAGCTAGGAAACTGACGCAGGACACTCTCTTGGGCCAAAAGGCTTCCTTGGTTTTCAAGCTAGCGTGGGATTGGCTTACACCTTTGGCTTTAAGCAAATACAAGTGTGTCGGCCTCCTATGAGCATTAGCCTCAGCTTCCCGTTCAGCCATAACTCCCACCTCACGCTTCTCCACCGCTATCAACCTGCCCCTTGTTAGACACGATCTCCCTTTCTTTCATCTTGTCATGCCCAACAGAGGGAGGAAGCTCTCAGGAACGGGCTGTTCCTTACCATCACGGCCAGAGTGGAGAAGATGCTCTCCCAGGTCACAGCCAAACACCCCTTCCTTCTCCTTCTCCTTCTCCATCTCCCGCTGCTTCGGTTCCTTTGGGCGGGCCTTCACGAAGCAACGAAGGAAGCTGAGGAGCTTGCCACGCTTCTTTGGCACTGCACAACAAAAGGAAGAAACCAGTTCATTTCAGGTTGGGCTCAGTGCGACCAGGCTGAGCGGAAACACATGCTACAGAGCACGTCAAAGCGGCAAGAACATTGCCAACACTGCATTCTACAAGGATTCGAGCATTTGCCCAAGCCCTCATTCTCACTGCCTACAAAACAGCAGCCCTACGCCCCGTGGGATGCAGGAAGGATCATCAACACAGAGGAGAACGTGGGATGGATCAAGGAGGTATTCAACACAGAACACACCCAGAAAAAGACTCCATTTGACTTCCCCGTGCCATCACATGTAACATCCGTACCTGGCTTTGGCGCTGAATTGATGAGGGCCTCAGGAATTTTTCCGTTGATGAGCTCCACGCACTCACCAGGGAAAAATCCAACCTGGAACAAGATCAAGAAGAGAGATGGAATACTGAATGCAGCATTTCTCAGGCCTCAACTGTTCAACCAAGAAAGAATGGCCTGCAGAAAAGTAACCCTCATTCAACATTTGCAGCCAGAAGACCTACAAAAGCAACTGACGGAGCATAAGATGGCTGTTCTCCGTGCTTGTACAAAGGACAGAGATGCTCAACTCCTGACTGCCTATTGAGCACAAGAGGCTCTTGCTTCTAAGTCACATGAGGAGACAGTTTCCCACCCAAGCCCAGAGCCAAAGGGAAAGTCCTCTGACAGCGACACAGGGAAGCTGTTGACGTCCAGAAGCCACCCTGTGGAGGCCGAGCAGCTCGAAGCGGACGTTCCTCACTTGACTGCAATTGCGCCCAGGAGTCTGAAGCTCGTGCCTACCTGAAAGCCATGCTTGCCTCTCCACCAGGGGCTCTGCTCCTTTGCTGGCATAGCAGTAATGCACACCAGGTCTCCCACCTGCAAGACATTGCAACATCAATCCCAGCGTCAGCGCAGCTGGGAGGAAAGCACAGCTGAAATGGCACCCTTCTTCTGCACTGCCAAAGAGCGCACAGCTTGAGAGCAATTGCACCGGGGCAGCTCTTCAGGCATTTCCCGTCGGAAAGCTGAACGTGGAGGTACAAGAGCCACTGCCTTACACACCAGACAGAATACAGTGCAAGCATGCCAAATCAAAACGTCTTTTAGACATGGCTGAACTCCTCCCTGCATCCAACCCAGTGCAAGTCCTATCTGGACCTGCATCTTCTGGGCTTCGCCTCACAAGGCATTCTGAAGGTGTCTGAGAATATTCCTGATGCATTCACACGTTATACTCTTCTGTCCGTGACAACAAGGAATGCCTTCTTTTTCTGCTTACCTCCAAGGAGAGCTCATCCGCTGCCTGGGCAACGTAGCTCTTAATAACATGGCCAGCAGCAATAGCCGGAATATTAAGAGATGACTCCTCCTGGACCAGCAAGGGCTTCCCCTGGTTCTCAGGCTGAAACAGAGAGCACAGACCATGGTGAGGAGCTGAGGACAAACAAGGAGGATTTCAGGGTGCCATCTTGATGCCACTAGCAAGGAAATGAAGCTTTTAAGGCAGCTCTTCAGTGACACCGAGAGAGCCGGAAGGATGCTCTCTCTCTTAAAAAGCAGGAGAGCACAACTGTGGCTCATTCTGCTGGCTCAAGTCAGGGAACAGAGACCAAGCAGAGCTTCACACTGTACCTCCGTCAACGCCCGGTCAGGCCCACGGCTGATCTCGCTGCTCGCGATGCCCATCACAGCAGGCGCGACAAGCTGCAACAGAAAAGAATCACATTTCCTGTGTTCACACAGCACTGGATTGAGAGTCTTCTTCAGAACTACTCTCAGTTGCCCACTGGCGGAGGCAGGTGTTCTAGATACAACCACTCTGTGCAGTCTAATCAAACGGGACAGCCGTTTGAATACGCAGCACTGGACCAAGTTGCTGTCCCTCTGCTAGCAGATGGGGACTCTGGCACAAAGCAGCAGATGCATTTGCCCGCAGCACGCTGAGAGCACAGTAGCAGGCCAGGGAGAGGTGTCACTGCTGGGGCTGGAGCTGCTCCCCAGCCCCCGGCTCCCAGCAGCAGCCTCACCACCAGCGCCGGCCGCAGCCTTGCCCACGCATTTCGCTGCCTGCATCTCTGCTGTGCTCCCTACAGCTGTCGGCCACACTCACACAGCCAAAGCATGCACGCTTCTGCCCCTGGCTCATGTTGTGCAGCTCTGCACAAACTGCGGCTAGGGCTCTTTGCCTAAGGGATTGCCTTCCTTCACACTAGCTGCTCCCAGCACTACAGGCAGCATCCTGCTGAGGGTTGAGCTGGAGAGGAAGTGGAAAAAATCCACACGTGACCAGAGCTGCATTTCAGCTGGACGAGGCTGTGTTACTACACACGGTGTGACTAAACACGGGCTGCTGAACCATGTGGCAATACAAAACATGGCACGTACCTGGCAAGAGATCAGAACAAGGGAGAAGAAGATCCTCGAACCCGCAGCCGTTCCTTGTCACTTTGCTCTGATCTTCCGCGAGCAAAAGCTGCACCAAGAGAGCAGGCGGAGGGTGGGGAGGGGACAGAGAAAGAGCAGGTCAGTGAGCCTCCACAATTTAGCAAGGAAGGGGAGGGAAAAACCGTGGGACAACTGCCATCTTGATGGATGGCTTTGGAAGTGATGGCCTGGGGGAAAATGGTGTATGACGGTCAAGACGAAGCAATATGATCCTAGGAGCTCTGCCAGCCAGCACTTCTCAAGCCCTCGCTGCCCACCCGTCTATCCCGCACCGTCTCAGCTTACCTACAAGGCGCTGCGCAAGGCGGGATGAAGACGAACAGACTCAGTAGATGCACAAGTGCAACAAGCCACGTACTCACGCCGAGCTCAAGCGCTCCAATGAAGGGACGCAGCACGCGCTGCTCCTCCCCTCATTCTAGCCGCTTATGACATCACTAAGGGCCACCCGGCTGCTCCACCATGGACGGACAAGGTGGGGAGGCAAGACCACGTCACAAGACCACAGGATTCCAAAAGGGCACCCCAGCGTTCGAGAAATCAGTGCGTGGTTGGAATTCTATCCCAGCCAAATCCTGGAGAAGCTGGCATGGGGTTGGCGGGACCAAAGTGCAGGACCCGGCGCTTGGTGCTGTTGAGCCTCTTGCTGGGCCTATGGCAAATCCACACTAGGGTCCTTCTTTGCACCCAAGGGCGGCTTAGAGCAGCCATCTCTAGCACCTGGATGGAAATAAAGGAAGAGAAACACAGCACTACTACCAGCCTGCTTTGCCAATTTCTTTCCTGAGTGTATTTTTGCCTTTTGGCTTCCACGATGACCTCATTTCCTCCTCCTTTTCTTGGGGGGAAGCAGCCCCCGTGCCTGAGCTTCACATGAAACATGACACTAAGACAAACGCTTGCCCTGGGTGCAGGGTGGCTGTGCTTTGCCAGGTATACTAGCGGGCTAGGAAACGCCACGTGGCGGCCCCAGGCCAAGTCTGCATTCAGTCACTGTGGCCACAGCTGCTGCCTCACTGCCAGAATGTATCCGAGGATACAGATGGACGCAGGCACTCCTGCTCCTTCTGCAAAGCCCTCCTCTGCACAGCCCGTTAGCTGCTGCTCACTGCTACGCCAACCGGCCTCCCCTTTACAGCAGCCCTGGGATAAACACGCCTGTACTCTTCCATGCAGCAGCGAGCTCCAGGGATGAAGCAGCACAGAGGAAACCAACAGAATCTACTGCTGCTGAATCCACCAGCTCCTTCTGCCCACCAAGAGTAATACCGTGGGACAGAACACAAGGGGGGATAAGCGCTACCGCTCGCACACGGACAAAGGGAATCAAAACAGCTTCGTCAAGAAGAGCTCATAGCAGCTCCCCAGCACCCCTGCCCAATGCTGTCAGGGAAATGCACAACCTGCAACCCCACACGGCTCACTGCACGGACACTGGGGTCTGCCTTAGTTTCAGATGGGAAGGATTTTTCTTCAGTCTCTCTTATGATGCTACAACAGTGAGAACACTCTCGTGTTTATAGTTTCCGATAAGCAGAGCTGTACAGAGCCAAGGCCGTTCTCAGCAAATCTCTCAAGAAGGAGCTGGGAGGAAACCAAATGAGGACAGCTGATGTCAACGGGCCAAAGGGATATTCCATACCATATGACATAAAGTGGAAGGGGTTTTGGGCGGGGTGGGAGCTCACCTCACTCTCTTTCTCTGCTTGCCCATTGCTTGGGAGGTGCTGAGCCACTGCTTCTACATTACTTGTTATATGCATTCATATATATACATTCATATACATGTATATATTTATATATACATCCATTACTTCTGTCCTTTTCTCTACCTTTGGAAAGAGATTTCTCTCAACACATGACTTCCACATTCTTTTTTTTTCCCCCATAATTCTCTCCCCCATCCCACTGGGAAGGGGGCAGTAAGCAAAGAACTGTGTGGTGCTGAGCCACCCACCGGCTTAAACCACAACAGGGCCGTGGGGCAATGGCAGCAGACATGACGTGCACTGTGGTCAGCAGGAAATGAAAACCATCTGGGGGTACGCAAGCCCACTCTTTCATTTTCCAGAAAACAACCTATGGTGTCAATGAAACATGCCCCTCACTAGGAACATCTGCAAGGATGCTTTGAATGACAGAGGGCATCGCACGCCATGAACGTCACCCTGCCGATACAATGGCATGGCAAACACAGCAGCAACTCCTGGCACCGATACCTCCGGGTACAACAAGCACGGGGCATTGGGTTGCTTTGGATGCAGTTTGAGCGCAGATCTGAGGTCTTCATGGAAAGCGCCTTGCAGAGCGCATCATGTCCTGCACCAGGCAGAGCCTCTCTCATCTCTCCAAACTTTGGAGCTTTGAAGCTGCACATTGTTTCTTAGGAGTTTGTCCCCCACAACTCCAGAGCACTTCCAGCTCTTCCCTGGCAATTCACGGCTTGCACAGTGCCAAACGCAACCAAGAAAAAAACGCAAGAAAGAAGCAAAGGCCATGGCTATGCACAGAAGCGGCCAGGAAATGTTCAGCAGGAGAACGAAACCTGCACAAGTCAACTCAACAGATTCCAAGGAATTCATTGACATCTGACACAATTTGCAACGCCAGAAGCACTGCCACGCCAACAGCACCGTATTGGGAAAGCAGCACGTCCAAATCAGCCCCCTTGCACTGCTCTACCCGCTCAGCCCAACACAGAAATCAAACACACAAACTCTCTTGCTTTGGCTCACGGCAGCCATCAAGCTCATGCTTTAGTGACACAGAGAACTCCATCTCCAGCTACTCCGTGTCTCGCTCACCACAAGCTCAGCTGGGAGCTGTCGCTCAGCCTGACACCACAGCTGGAAAAGAAACGTACATAAGCAGATGCTCTTATCCACACATGCAAATCTGGGGGCGAGGAATAAAAGGCTCACTGGCCCATGGGCAAAGCAGGGAGCAGATGATAGGCAGGAAACAGGAAGGAGTTCAAGACCAGCTCTCCTACACCAAAGACAGGGAGAGCTGAGTCAGCACCACGGGAGGACTTACGACACAGCTTAACAGCTTGCAGAGACCTGAGGTTGCCAAAAGAGGCTGCCAGGGTAACTCTCACCAGTCTTTTGCAGGGCTGTTACAGATGCTTCTGATGCTGACTTCCACTGCCCTGTGTCATTGGTAGAAAGCGCATGTGAGAAATGCTCAGTCTGTCTGGGTAACGCTTCTATGCTTCCACGGTTAGGACTGAAACAAAAGGAAAAAAAAAACATGCAACCCTATGAAATTTGCCTCTCTACTGCTGCTGTCAGCGTGACATCTAAGATGAGCATTACGCGTCCCTGCACCCGACTGAAGATTCATCCAAGTCTGTGTTCCACACAGCTCCATCCCAGTGCCAAAAAGAAACACCTACAGAGATGTTTAGATGATTCTTTGTGCAGATACAAGTGCAGGTGCATGTGCATTCTCTACAGCAAGAAATAGCAATTTCTCAAGCAGTACGACGGAAGGTCAGTGGAAAGGAAATATAGGATGAACTCTTTTCATATAAAAAATCCTTGCTAAAACTCTCCCCAGCAAAAAGGAAGCCTGCTGGGCATTGTTAGCAGCAGTTCCCAGAACATCTTGCGCCACAAAATGCAGCATGCTCCTTTTTTTCACAGGCCCCTCGTTTCTCTAAGCAGCGACAAATACCCTCCACTTCAAATACACCCATCAGATAATGAACAGAGCTCAGAAGGGGTTAGGAGTAGAGCGACACACAGCTCCGCTTCGCGCTGAGGGCAGTTTTGGCCCTCCGAGCTTGCCGTAGCCACCCTGCGCTCTGGCGCCGGCGGACCGGAAGTACTCGTAGTCACTATGGCAGCCGCCTGCGGGGGGTTTGAGCTGCGAGGCTGTGGGGAACGGTGCCTTTTGAGAACGGTGTTTTTCTGAGCGTTTTATCTTCACCGGATGGTTTTCTTCCTCGATGTGTCGAATGAACGGCGATGGAGAGCCCACAAAATTCCAGCCTCCCTCGAAGCCCGTCATTATTGACAAGCAGAAGCAGAGAGAGGAGAGGAGGTAGAAGGGGTAGGCCGCGGTGGGGGCCGCCCTCAGATTCCTCAGGGCTCTGAGGCATTGGTACTCGAAAAGTGCGTGTCGGAAGGTGACAGAGACACGGGCCCTGCCTCTGCCTCTGCCTCACATCTCGAGGTCAGCTGGGAGCTGAGTGCAGGTATTCCTGTTTGTGAAATGGAATTCCTCTTGTGCTAAGCATTTTTCATGTCTCCAAAACCCAGCTGCATTGCTTTAAGTGGCACAGTGTTTAAAGTGGCGGTGCTGCCTCTGAGAGGAGAGTGACGATGTGATACGTTGCACACTGGGGGTATTGGTCAACAGTTGGCTGCACGTACCCAGCAGTGTGCCCAGGTGGCCAAGAATGCCAGCAGCATCCTGGCCTGTGTCAGAAATAGTGCAGTCAGAAGGACTGGTGAAGCGATCTGCCGGCTGTTCTCAGCACTGGTGGAACTGCACGTCCAGTACTGTGCTCAGTTTTGGGCCCCTCACTACAACAAAGGCATTGGGGCCCTGGATCGCGTCCAGAGAAGGGCAACAGAATGGTGAAGGATCTGGGGCACAATAGTATGGGAGTGTCTGAAGGAGCAGGGAGTGTTCAGTCTGGAGGAGATTCAAAGGAAACCTCATTTCTCTGCACCACTACCTGAAAGGAGGCTGTGGCTGGGTGGGAGTCAGCTTCTCCTCCCAAGGAGCAGCAGCAGGACAAGAGGTGATGGCCTTCAGTTGTGCCAGGGGAGGTTCAGGTTGGATACTAGGAAAAATGTCCTCTCAAAATGCCCAGGCAGGTGGTGGAACTGTTGTCCCTGGAGGTGTTCAAGCCATTCCCAGGAAAAAAAATTATTATCTTTTACTATCAAGTGATGAAAAAAGTGTTTTTTCATCTGTGTCTCATTTAGACCATGAAGAAATTCCTGTAAACAAGGCAGGAGTTTAATTTTTTAGTGGGAACGTAGGCGATAATTTAGTTAACTTTCTGACTGATACAGGGATTATAAAAGGATGGTGAGCAGTCACCTGGGGTTTCTGCAGGGCTCCATTTCAGAGCCAGATGGAGGACTGCATCAGGGAAGGGTCAGGGTGGAAAAGCTTCTGCACCGGAGGTTGACCATGCACAAAATATGCCAGAGTTCAAGGAGCCTTTGGACCCCACTCTCAGACATAGTGTGGCTGGTTTTATGTGGAGGCAGGGGTTGGTTTTATGTGGAGGCAAAGGTTTAACTCCTATGATCCTTGTGAGTCTCTTCCAAGTGGCCATTCTACAATGGCCTGGAAGGCTGTTAAACAGCTTTTGGTTGTGTTTGTTATCAATTTTGTCAGCTTTCAAGTTTTGTATGCAAATAAAAGACAGTGAAATTTCAGCAGTTCTTGTCTGAATGTTAAACTGCCCGTTCCTGAAAACAAATGTTCCCTTTTCTGACCAGTGTTACAGTGTGTTCAGCCCTGCTTCTGCCTTCCCTTCTAAATCACAGCTAATAGAAGGGGTTTGCAGTTATTGTGTTGTCACTTCCAAATAACTGTTTCTTCTGCCTTTGCCAAGTAGACAGGGGCCAATTGTGAAAATGCTTCATTCAAGATGTTCAGAAGGGGGCTATGGCAGGGAAGCAGATGTACAGAAGCCCAGCTGGACAATCTGAGAGTAAGTGCTGCTTAGCTGTCCTGTAAAGGCACTTTTGAAATGACATCTGATAAAGCACCAATAGTAACCTGACAACAAAGCAGTAATACCAACGTTTTGAAACCAGCTTGCAAGAATGAAGCCAGATTAGCTGTTACTCCAGTCAGATTGTGTGAATGGGTGCAAGGTTCACCACAAAGTGGCACGGTAGGTTCTCAAAGATACTCAACTGGGATGGGGCTTCTGAGCTTCAGTAAAAATCGCCTTCCCCTGCTTACCAGTCACGACAACTGACGTCTGCAGCCACTGGAAGAAGCCTCTACAGAGGTAAAGCGTGATAGAACCTATTCCAATTTCATAGCAGCACAAGACTAATTTCTTTGGGAGCAACTTTCAACATGAATAAGGAAGCAGAGGAGACAAAAGCAAGCACGGAGATCACATGCTTCAGCTGATTACCCATCAGTTGTATTTTCTTTGCACTCAGGAAAGTAGAAGTGCACAATTACTTACAACAGAACTCCTAAATCCTGCAGATAATGAAGCGCCAGCAGTGCCACAGTTTTTGTCCATACTTCACATAACATTCCTGTCGTGTTCAAGACTTGAAAGCGTTAAAAGTCTCATTAACACAAAAACATCTTTACTTTTCAAAATAATGGTTTTGCTTTTATTTTAAAAGTCATTGTTGTCTATAACACTGATGAATGCAATTTACAATTAAAATAGTTTACAAAAATACATATTCTGTAATAAAAAACAACAGAAAAACCATAGGGAATAAGAGCCTCCAAGAGTTAAATGGAAGACCCATACATAACATTTTAGAGAAGCAGGCAATAGCAAACTTAGCAGAATTTGTGACGCACTGCTGTTTCTACAGTAAAACATCCTTTTTATTCTGCAGCAGTAATATTTACTGCACATATACGGAGTTACACAACATTAGAAATCCAACATGGGTACGGTGAAATGAGGTTTAATGGGTCTTAGAGGGAAGCAAAAGGTAAATGTCCTTAGAGAGCCAATTACTAGAAGGTAACTGGAGTTGTTGTTCTGCTCGTCTGATAAATGAGGGCGGGTGACAGCTTCAAGTCTGTGCACACAGTCCAGTCTGTATCTCAAGTACAAAGCTCCACTACAAATCATACTCTGGAGAAGAGTAAGCGTAGTTAAGACGTTCTCCTGTGCAACTTCTTACCTTCTTAAGCACTCGTTTACCATCAGTAGGTGTTCATAGATCAGACTTCTCACTGCATGCAGAATTCCTGCTTCTGTGACAGGGTCAAAAAGCTATGAAGTACTCAATGTGAGTTTGGTAGAGTTATCTCATTAAGTGGACGATAAGTTAGAGTTCAGTGACTCCCGAGTCAGAGTGATTTGGTGTGGTACTGAAAACAGCTTGTGAAGTTGTCTGCTCACCAGCAGTGGTAACATTACAGGCACTTACTGCAGTCATCCTTCCCAAAAGAACAAAGCAATGAAGGTTCGTCATATATTTCAGAACACCTGCACTTCACACTGACCATTGTGATTCTATCTAGGAGTAGATGGCATCAGAAGACAGTTGGAAAAAAAAAAAAAATTTCACAGTAAAACAACCGTAGGCAGTCCACTCATTAAACGTTACCACTTTTTTTAGAGTGAGCATCAGGCTTGTTTCAGTTCAACTTGTTCAACTGCTGCTTCAAAGAAATCCTTATTTCCTGATCACAGATTTAAGATGTTCCCGTTTGCACTCTTCAGCGAGCTCTTCAGCAATACGCAGAGCCTTGACTTTCACCAACAGGAGAACAACTTCTTCAGTTTCATCACTATTACAAAAACAAGTTGACATAGCAACACATTCACACCTGACTTCAAAATCAATAAAGCTAAAACGTGCCTTGAGCTACACTGACCTCTAACTGCACCCAACGTCTAGAGCCTCAAACTAGCCTGCACTAGTACTGCAAAAGCGATCCATTTTACATTATGGACTGCATCTTTAGTTGTACGTAGATGTTGGAAGTACATCACTGAAAGTGTTAAATGTATGAGACTTGAGGAATTTAAGAATCATAGAATCATTAAGGTTGGAAAAAAACACAAAGATCATCTAGTCCAACTGTCAACCCATCACCACCATGCCCACTGAGCCACGTCCCTAAAAGAAATACGAACATAAAGAATATGAGCAAGTGCTGCATCCCAAAGAACATGTTGTTTGTTACCTGTGGTTATTCCTGTGAAGCATACGTGCTCACTGAACCAAATGCTGGCAGAAGTTCACTGACTCGGGGAGAGTTGACTCACTTCCAAGATTTTGGAACCACCTTTCTGGGAAGCATGCAACCACCTGTTCACCCAGAGAGTATTTTGAAAGAAAAAATAGAAAGAAAAAAAAAAGGCTTTCAGTAACACTAAGTCACACCACTTCTGACAGACTTCTCCTTTTGGCTAGTTCAGTTATTATTGGCAGTGTTTACTCTTCAAAAAACAAAACCGTCATTTTAAGCAGTTATTCCTAAAGCCTAGGAACCAATGCTTGCTTTGAAATTCTTTTATACACCAAGGTCATCAAAAAACAAGCAAACAAACAAAAAACAACTTCAAATGTTAAATAATTACACTTCAGACTACATCTGTCCCCATGGAAATAAGACCTTTCACCTCTTTACACTTCTCTATGTTTTCTGGCCCTGGTGGTGTGTTGAAGAGGTTCAGAAGAAGGCAACGATTCAGCAGCTTGCTCAGTCCCACACCACGGACTGTGTCTTCTTGTACAGTCCCATCCCAAAGGAGAACCTTGGAGAGCAGCTGCAGTAATGAAGAAACAGAACATGCATATCTGATGGCTGAGGGTGCGTTAGAACCTCCTTTTTAAACTTAAAAGATACCACGTCCATCCAATCTCAGTACTCAAAAAACAGGATTTATTCTCTCCAAACTGTCAGAAGATCCCCAACATAAGCACATTTTCAACCATTCTGCACATCACCACTTCTAAAGAGAAGACTGACAGTGAGGATGGAAAACAAACTGAAAGGAGAAAACTTCAATCCACAGTGAAAGACCACTGGTCTCGCTTTTAGAAACATGTATTTGACTGGACATTTAAGGCAGGCAATACACAATCTCATAGGGTGATACCAGAATCTTATGTCTGTTTCGTGTCTGCCAGGTATCAGCACTAAGCTCCCTCTTGTCTTCTCTGCATCTGTCCATGACAAAGCCTTACACAACAGCTTGCCCCAGGAGTGAATATGGCAAGCCCTCAACATTCCCAAATTCCCTGATTTTTCTACAGGAATGTGCAACATGGCAGCAGGAAGCCTATGCAGAGCTGTCACCATGGCCTTGTTAGCACACACAGCAGGGGAACTGGGATGTTAATGTGTTTTCCTGCATCTAAACCTCATCTTTAGTACGAATCCGAATACAACCATAGAGGAAACGGATCTAAGAGGGAATTGAATCACAGGCATTCAGACATTCCTAACTCAGCACTTTAGACTGAATAAAGCTATACTAATACACTTATACGCACATGCAGGGATTCCATTCTACAAGAGCAACATGGGCACTGTATGCACATACTGAGGAAACAGACCTATCCACAGAGTGCCAATGACTGATCTCATGGAAGGTTAGCAGGAACAGATGATGAAATTAAAGTCTCTTCACTACGTATCAGAGGTGGGTGAGCATAAATAGCTCACTGACGAAAACAGCTAACCTTCCTATTAAAATACCATAAACTCTCAGGAATCAGATTTGACTGAAGATACATTTCCTCAAAGACGACAGTCTACTTTTAACTAAAATGATTTTCACAGACAAGATCGGTGTTTTTTCTTTACCTCAACAGCTGACCAAAACCGTCTGCCTTGGAATTTTGAACATGGCGATGATTTGTCTTCCACAGTGCTGGTCAGAAAAAGAGGAAGAGGAAATAAGGATTTTGTTTGACCTGAAAGTAAGACAAACAGACAATTCATCTCTTAAACACCGATGAATTACAATTATGGAGTTCTTTCATATGAGGAAACAGCTGTTAACTGAAACTCCTTGCAATACCCAATGGAATTAGCAGTTGGAAACACTCGAGTATGTGTTTAATGGATTCTCAGCAGAACAGCTCTGCCTGTAACCAGACAAACACGCTTAGCAACAATCTTCTCCCAGCTGTGTCTTAACCCCACACCTACCAGACTCTTACCAGTTATCCTCTCTCTAAGACCGTCCAGTAATAAGCACCAGCAACATCAACTATTTCAGGAAAGAAAGGAGGAGTCAGGAGTAGAAGGGGGAACAGACCACCACAAATAACACAAGCCCTCAGATACTCCAAGTTAAGATCACAAAACCAGACTCTGGGCTGTGCCTCATAAACTAAGAGCTTTCCATTTATGAAAGCTCATAGTTACAGGAGCAAAAAAAGCATTAAGTTGACTGCGTAGTCACTCTTGTTGGAATGAGTTCATAAACATCAATGTTTGGTAACTATTCCTACAATAAAACAGTAGAAGGCACATTTGTTCCATTTGCTCATGGATGTCTACAACATATTTCACCCACGCTTCTGGGGAAAAGGTACAGAAAAATAGAACAAAGGCTAAAAAAAGAGGTTAGGTTGCAGGTAGACTTGGTGGTCTTTAAGGTCTTTTCCAGCCTGAGCAGTTCTCTGATTCTATGACTAAAAATAACAATTTTAAAAAGTAAATAAATAAATTCCCAGGGACAGCTTAGAGGGATAAAGACATCCTCCTCTACAGACTGCTTCATCCTCAGGACAACCGTGTTAATCAAATCCTGTCAAAAAAAGAGAAAAGGAAAAATATTAACACATCCTCACAAGAAAAGGATCTCACCTTCCACTTACAACAATTTTAGGCAGTTATTTTGTTCATGTGGAAAAGCAAAATGCTAACTCAGCTGAATGCAGGTGCCACTGTATATAACAGACACTAAGATCACGACTGCATTAAAGACCTGTGAGCAAGTCTCAGCTTTAACCATCTTTCTTTCTTTCTTTCTTTTTTTTTTAAACAAAATCCTCTTGGATAACGAGATTAATGTATTTTCCAGCAATGAGGTTCTATTAAAAAAAAACACAACAAAACACCACAGCTACTATACAAACAGAATCTTATCTAAAGCTTCTTCCTGAAGTCAAGTGTGGCGACTGCATAAACGTTTGTTATATTTCTTTTCATACTAAGGGCCTAAACATCAACTTAGTTTCACCTACTTTATGCTGGATAAACTCCCAGATTTGCATGAGAATAAAACCAGAACTGGGCTAAGTGTATGTTACAGTGAATATTTACAGTGAAGTGCATACACCGTATCAAGAACTTCCTTCCCCATTGCCACAACAGCCTTTACCTGTTTTGCCTGCCTGCATTCCCTTCTGGACAGGACTTGTTTTTCAAACACGTTATCGCAAAGCTGTGTAAGGTTCTCAGTCTGTGAAGTCGATAAAGGATCCCACACATTCTTGGCAAATGCTGAAAAATAGGAATTATTTCATTCACGATATCCAAGTGGCTATCTGCTCTAGTTTCAAGGAAGTAAACATTCAAAAAGCTAAACCTTTCCTTTGCAGTAACCTTAACAAGTAATTGTAACTATCAACATAATTTTAAATTACCACTTATTTAAGGTTTGATTACCTAGCTGCAGTGAACGTTCCCAAGACAACCTTAATATACCTGTAATTTTTGGCAGGATAGTTTTTTCAGTCACTCTAGGCAAAACTTCTTCATCAGGATCATCATCTCTTTTTGATTCAGACGACTTTTTGGCATCGCTGAATCCTTCTACAGCTCTGAACCAGGGCATCTCTTTCAGGTCTGTAGAATTCTGCTGAAAGATCATTCCCGTTAGTTGTTCAGCTGTCAGGATTGAGAGAAAAAGCTCCATGCAAAAATATATCTAATGATACCAAAAGATTCTCATTTAACAGTTTTACATGGATTCTAATCATGGAATGGACCAAAGCAGCAAGCTAAAACTGAACGTAAAGCTATATTTCAGAGGGTAGGGTTGTCAAAATTTTAGCAAACAACTCCACATTAATAAAGATGCAAGTGATTCATATGCAAGCAACCTGACAAGAGGAAAAGATGCCCTCCTTCTAGTTAACAACACTTATCTCAAGCTCTGGAATGCCTCTATAACCCACGGCAAAGCTCCTGCACAGAAGTCTTCCCTGCAAGCAGCATGCCCCCGTCCTGCACTCTGGCAAAGCCTTTTTCAGGAAAAAAAAGAGATACAGAAGACCACAAAAAGACTTCTGCGGTTTTGAACAACTGCACAGATTGAAATACCCATTACATTTCATATTTTGTATGTCTCTTAAAAGCTCAGACAGGAAAATCCTTCTTCTGTTATTCAGCAAATACGCATCGTGCCTCTCCCAGCTCCTCGTGACCTGCTCACTAAGGCAGTTCAAATCTCAATTTGAAATACATTCCAACTTTGGACAAAAAACTGATTAAACTAAAGAAGCCTACAGTCTTATCTATTCTTCCTAAGGCATCGGTCAGAATTGTTTAAATGCATTAATTCTGTGCTGTAGAAAAGAAACGATATACCATTCAAAAGGAGTATTTCTTCACTCTCCCTTGAAAATCCTTCTCAATATCGGAGGAATTTTGCTCTCATATCCTGACCAACCTTTGCTCTTCTGGAATTCAGTCACCTCTGTCAGAGCCAGTTCTTCATCACTCGGCATGCCTTCGTGGTGACCAGCTGTTTGTGAACGCTCTCTCAGCTGCCGCCTGCAAGTCCTGCATTCTGTAATGAACTCAGGTGAGTTATTCACCATGTACGTACGTAAAAGAAAGCTCAGTGATATACTAAGAACACCCGGTGAGAGCAATAGCCTAAGGAAACACAGTGAGGAAGCAGAAGTAAGTATGCAACCCTAGAGACACAGACTGTAACAGTAAGGTACTTTGTGAGCTGCCAAAGGACATTAAGAGCATCCCTAACGACCTTCACTTCACCACATTCATACTAGGAACTCCCCCCACCTGAAACACCAAACATCTAACATGGTACTCCATACTATCCCTGCCAGAGGTAGTCTGTAAGAAACTACTGCGCTCTCAACAGTCCATCATCTCAGTTCCATGTAGCTTATGCAACAACTTGCATTGAAACTGTGACTGCATCCAAGTCTCACTGGGGCTAAAAAACGTTACTGCTGGCACCACATACCGTAAGAGCATGCAAAAATCAACAATAAAATTATATTTATACGTATTATTTGCATAGCATCCCTCTTGTATGTAATTATTGACATTACTTAACGTTAAAGGTTAACAGCTTGCTTCAAGCAAAGTTTTATTACGTCGTTTTTCAACCAATAAAACTCTTAAGTCCTTACCTGTGTCTAAACAGTGCTGAGTCAAGGCACCAATGCAACTGGAACGGTTTCAGAGCTCCCAGTAACTTAAGGTCAGCAGCAGACCCCGACGTTCAAAATGTAGCACCTGGCCTACGCTGATAACAGAGGGTAGGTTAGATGTTCTGATGCACCTACTGCCACCCCACCAGCAACAATACCACCTGCCTATTTTTGTCATCTGTGCAATAATCACAACAGTGTATTCCTATATATAATCACAATATCATTTATTCCAACAGCAGGGAAAAATCTACTTTCAGTTTTGTGAACAGCCTCACTTCAACTTATGTTAAATTAATAGTACCTATTAACATTCAGATTCCAATCAGCAGGAAGAAAACCCCCCATTAACAAACAGATGGTTTCCATGTACCTTGAGCTTTGGAAAGGAAAGGCATTTTTGCACGTGTGTGTATCATCTCCTTTAGTAATCGCACAGATTTACCTTCACCCTTGTGTAAGTAACAGGAAGCAGATACACACTTACTACAGTTAGATGTAATTATACGTACCTTCGATGCTCACACGTTTTCAGAAGCTTCATCTTTTCATCACTCTCCAGTCCATCATTACTTGGTTTGCCATTCCCAGCTACCAGAAGACAGGAACAAGACAAAGAGGTGGATGCAGAACACTGACTCTGCTTCTGCTCTTCATTTGGAGACTAACCAAAGTAAGTAAAACCTCCTGATGAAAAATTCACAGTGTCCAGTGTAAAGCACAGTCAGTATTATCAGTGAACTGTAGGACAGCTGTGGCTGCTCCCTCGTGCAGGGGGATTGCCAGGTCACAGCCTGAACCGGGAGGTGAGCACCTGAGTGAGCACAGGGAGGGACCCCAGATCCACCCTTCCTCTCTGCCCTTCCTGGTGACGCTTCCAGCTGTGCTTCCCAGAGTGCACACACACTCAGAGTCTGCATGCTTTGCACCCACCCCACCTGCACACCAGTTAGAACCAGAAAGGGCTACATCCCCGAGCTCACTCTTCTCAAGCTGCTGCCAGTTATCAGTCAATCCTTCCTTGTCCTCCTGTTCTACAGTGCCTGCGTCCCAAACAACCTAATATCTACTGGAAAACTGACTCAGTTTCTCCTTTCAAGTACTGATAGACAGCCACTGAGATCAGGAATTCAAAACTGACCGAGCATTTGGTCATGCTATATTCACTATTCTACCACGGAGAAGTGATACTACGCGTCCTACTTCGGTAAGGATTTCAACTAGGACATCTAGTACAGTATGCCCACTGACAGCAGGGAGGGAGAAAACATTACACATGAAAATAAAATATAATCCAAGAATTAACTCTGTGTTTCTACTTAAAGAATGAGATTTCAGGTAAGAAAGTAACTGGTAACTTCATACTAACTTGTCAGGATGCTGCATATAAGTAGATTCCGTTTCCAGCTCATCTTGCCTTCGCTTCAGTACCGACATGACTCGTTGCTGAATAAGTGCATGTACAGCAGATTCTAGCTCAGTTATGTATTAAACAAACATAAACAAAGTGTTTATGTCCTTAAAACAAAGCACAAAATCCTTCCTAATAATAGCACCTGCATTGGAGCAAAGAAGAACTGCAAGACTTACCCATACCAACATTTACAGAAGCACTGTGTGTGGACAAGATTCATGCTTTGGAAAACATCAAATGTCACTGACGTAGTGGTAGTTCTGAAAGTACCCCCACTGACATTTTACCCATATTCCTCTACACAGCACGCTCCTAAAGAGCATAATATGGCAAGTGTAGCGACGTTACACTGAACAGATTCTACCCAAGTTGATGTGGGTAGGAATACAGCACACATCAGTGCGTCCCACTTAATTTATACCAACTTAACATCACCAAGCTATTACTACCAGACGTGTTCTCCCTCCCCTTCTTGTTACTTTCCAAATAGGTCTCCCACTCTTCATAGTCCTTCACATTTGATTGTACTTGAACTCCCCACATCATTTCATTCATATCTTTCAGGTGATGAAGGCCAAAAAAAAAAAAAAAAAAGCATACAGTTCCACAGAAATATTTAGTCCACTTCAGTGGAAATTCTTTGAACACAAGCAGGCCAGCAGCAGTCTGTACAAAAGAGTATGCATACACAGAGGTTCACACAAGTTAACGGCAGATGTTTGTGTTTCAGCTGCACGATGGTACTTGTCTGAACTTATCAGTACAGCTGCTTCTGGCTGCGTGAGCACTGAGAGGTGATGGGGATGGCTATCTCGGTAGCTGCAGATGCCTGACCCCACCTGTCCTTCTCACACGCTACCTTGCAAGTTCCCATCTCCACCCAGGACATCTCAGCTGCCCACTGCCTTGTCTGAACAGGCTGAAGAGCCACGACAAAAGGACTGACAGCCCCACCTGCCCTGAGTGAAGTTCTCCTTCCTTGGCAAACATAACACTGTGCCTACGCTCCTTTCAGAACCAGCAGCACATAGAATAAAGCAGCAGATTCTTACAAGTGATAAAATGCTTGAGAAGTCCAAACGCTCCCCTGCAACAAAGCATTGCCAGGTAAAGTTAAAATCTGTAACGCTGTGCTAAACATTACAACAAGCACAATACACAACTAACCCCAAAATCCTTCAATATTCGCAAGAAGGAATAAGACTCCAAAGCTGTCATCAGCTGTGACAGAATGAACACCTCAGCAATTAACACTAAAAGCAGTACTTACCTTTCAGCCAGTTGCTTTTTTATAGTTTCCAAGTTCACAGCTGGTAAGGGAAACACAGGGACCAAATGTGGGTTTAGCTGGTTGAGATTTACACAGGGAAGCATCGCTGTAAGTTTCCTAAGAGAACTGCAACACTTTCAACACATAGTTTATGCAAATTAAATATAAGTTTGTACACAATTGATGTAAGTTTTGCCTCTGCAGCTTTAGAGGTCAACAAAACATACCATGCTGAATGCATAAAGCATATGACAAAAAGATGTACATTGGAATGATCAGATTGGGTAATTTCTGTACACCACAAAAGGGAAAGCGTATATACAAAAAGCTGTGTAGTAATGGTGCAAAATGCATACACCATTCACATCCATCAATACAAAGCAATCTGTAATTTAGGGTAAAGCAGCCCTCCTCTCAGTCTGAAGACATCAATGGCTTCCCGCAATATGTAACGGTTCAATGCCGACAGCTGAAAACCTCACAAGTAGTACAGTTTTAAATATGAAAAGCAGAAATAAGCTACAGCCAAACAATGAAGATGAAGATAGAAGTTTCACTTCTGACAACTTGGCTTGACTGCAATTATAACTTAAACCGTATCTCCAACCACATCAACACAGAAATTAAATGACATTCTGCATTCTAAAACAGCAGGAGTCTGTAGGGCAAAATCTAGCCCGAACACAGTGACTTGGAGTAGTCGAGTCCATGACCGAGGTCTGCTGCTAAAAACTTCTGCAATCTTCTGCACAGCAAAAACAGAGGGGTCTCCAGACACAAATGGAGTATGAGGACCTAAGAACACCAGTTATACTGGATGTGAAGTTAAGGAGCAACCGAAAAGCCACATACGCTTGGCATGCAGTAAGTCTGCTTACTTCCAAAGGGCTGGCTGGCTCTGGTTGGTTGCTTTTTGTTTGTTGGTTTGTTTTTACCCTCTTTCCCATAACAGTCGTAATGTCAGTGTGTGGAGAGCAGGAACATCCCACAGTAAACCTCAATGGACCACCAAGCATTATGGTCTTTTGTCAAGACCAAGAGCACAGCTTTGCACTGCACTCTTCACTGGGCAAGTCTCACATTCTTCCGGACATCCATCAGTAAAAGACACAGCCTCTCTCTGGGAGAAAAGGCACCAACTCACCCACGCGTTCAGCCATCCTACGCCTAAGAGTTCTCTTTTTAGGAACAAAATGGAGATGATTCCTATCAGGCTCGTCCTCATCCTCTGAATCACCGCCTTCTCTTCTCCGAGAATGCTGACAATCATTTGAAGCATCCAAGGGAAGATAATCAGCTCGGGTCCTGGCGAGGTGACGTCTCCTCCGAGCAGCCGCAATACAGCCTGCACTGGGGACACAGCCTGCACGCAAGGGAAACAACATCTAAGCCAAAGACTGAAAGCAGCACTCTATCACTCCGAGTGTCAATAACCACCACAGTTCAGGAACACTGCGCAATTCTGAACTGAAAACACAATGTCTGTCTTATAAGCTTACCAAGTTACTGAATATCAACAAATGGAAAGAGATCCTTAAAGAATAGCTCTTAACCTGGAAACAGACCTTTTCCTTTCAAATAAATCAACATCCTGCCGTTTTTCCAGCTCATTCAAAGATCAAGACTGCTACACCAATCGAGTTTACAAAGGAATCCAAACTTTACTAACAAAACAGTAGATAAAGCTAATGTTAACCTCAAAGTGAATTATGAATCACTAAACAATTTTGTTTGCTGCTTCTGCATTCCTTCCACTATCAGTGGTTATAATTTCTAATCTACCTCCTGAAACTAATACAGAATTATGACAAACACCTGCCATCAAAAATACCAAGCAACCATCACTACTCCTTCAAGACAGCCCTGGCTCAGCACAAACAACATGCTTAAAAACGCCCAGGAACCTGGCCTGGTGATAACTCCTTCCTCCTCTGGGATGCGTTGGATTCATTCTCAGAGTCTGTGCTGTTGTAGCCCTCACTCAGTGAAGAATAACTCCCTTCTTTTGTTTCTTGAGCACCCTCCGTGTTGCAGTCTCAGGCTTCAGCTGAGGTCTTTCTGCTGTAAGAGAAAAAAAGGAAGACTCATTATTCATTATTAAGACTCAGTTTCAGCAGCTGGAAACTGATGCACAGTGTACCTGGTTACCAGCAGCTATTTGGACTACAAGGAAGCAATGGCTCGTCACAAATCTACCTCCACCTGACCTTACCAAAACATGCCACACCTTCGTGCTTTTCAATAAAGGCACTTACAAGCCACATCTTGTCATGCAATTGAGCACCTGCGTCAGTGCTGAACAAATACGTCCTTCTGACAGACCACCTTCATACGTACAGAAGCTGCATAAGAGCTCCCAGACGCCATCTGAGCCGTACCCCGGTAGGTCACAGCTCGGCTTTGTAAACCGCACGTTGGAAGGAGCTGTTGTTTGTTTGGGTTTAGCACAGTAACGGTGAGGGACTGCTTATTGCATTGTCACGGAACGAAATGCTGCTGTGTTTTAACTTAGCAAGTGCTGACTGTGGCTTTCGTCAACTCCTCTCTCTGCAAACAGCGGGATTTCCTTCTTCTGAGTCCTAAATGTCACTTCACCGAAGGGTGCTTTTTGGATTTTAAGAAATTCCTCATCGCCCGGATGGACAGAACGCCTCTGAGTGACACAGTGACAAAGACGGCAGCATACAGCCATATAACGCGCGCCGAAGCGCTGCGCGGACGTTGCCGTCGCTCTGCATCGAACGGCGGAAATACATGAGGGGCAGCCTGGTTTAGAAGGAGGAGATCGCTGAGCCGGCGGTCCGAGAACCGGCAGCTCGCCCGCACGCGTAGCGCTTAGGAGCAACAGTTGCTGGTTTGGAGTCGTCGGGCGCATGCTCGCTGTGACCTGGAGGACTAATGACAATAGAGAGCGGCGGATGAGCTGCACAGAGCGGTTACGAAGCCCCTTCCGCATTCCTACGCGCACGCGTTGTGCCGCCTGCAGGACTGAGCAGCGGACAGCGGCAGTTCCGCGCATTGGCCACGAGGTGGCGGCAGAGACCGCGGAAAGAACCTCGACGGGATCGATGCGGCCCGCGGCGCAATCGCTGGCGGTCAGTGCTCTGTCGCGATGACGGGGGAAGAACACGGAATGAGAAGGGGGGGGCGGTGGGGGTGAAGACGAAGAAAACAGAGGGAAACTCCTCCAAACTCAGGAAAGCCGTGCTAAGAGCTTTACAAAAAGAAAATAATAATAATAATAAAAAACAAAAGATAAAAAAATTACTTTTTGCCAGCATCTGCTGCACTGTTTTTAAATATCCACATGCCAAAATGTAACTGCCCAGTACATTTAACGACAACAAAATTAAAGCACGTTGGCAGAAAGCAGAGCGCCATATTGGTGTTCACTCAGCCTCTGTCTTCTTCGTGCTTTAATGTATTTCACAGCTACCTAATGTAAATCACAGCTACCTCTGGAAGACAGCCCGAGAGCTGTGCAGGTCCATCAGGCTCAGCTGCAGCTTTTCATCTGCCCTTCTCTGGCCCTCCTGCAGCTGGAGAGAGAGCACAGGAGGGCACGTGGGATGCAGACCCTCCCCAGTCAGCCGCAGCAGTCGCTCCTGCCAGCACTCCCTTTCCCCCACGTCTTTCCCATTGGACAGTCTGGAGCCCTGTGTGGCAGAGGAGGAGAGAGCTGCAGGCAGAAGGAAAACGGGCTGCTGGGATTCCTCCATCCCACTGCCAGGTGTCTCCTCTGGCATTCTGGGGGTGGGAAGGGAGTTGTGGGAGCACCCGTGGGGCTCTGGGCAGGAGGGAAGGAAGCAAAGATGCAGCTGCAGGCAGCGGGCTCTGGGCTGGAGCAGTGCAGCCAGGCACAAACAGTGACAACGTACACACACAGATAAACACCCAGCACAGAATCTGGCACTCTACGGTCCTCCCAGAGCTTGTTACTGCTTTTTAGGCTGCTCTACAGGTATTCTGTCCTTTCCCCTTCATTCCCCTGTGTCTTGCCCCCTTCCTTCACCCCGTGCCTTCCCCATTCCTTTTCCAGGCTTTCCCTTTCCTTTCCCCGCTTCCTTCCCCACGCCTTCCCCCTGCAACAGCCCCATGTTCTGCTGCTGTTCTCAGCTGACAATCCTTACACCACACTTTTCAAACACATCGGATCAGACTGCATACTGGCACTGATTTTAAAACAACAACAACAACAAATACATACAGTATTATGTGTGGATAACAAACTCCTACCTGCTTGAAGACCAATAGCAGCTCCTCATCCTGAAGTAACTCCTGCACACGGCCAGGTCTCCCGTGCAGGGATTTGGCATCTGCAGTGGCTTCGCAACATTGGATTTGAGTCTTTGACTTCCACCTCAATCTGCTCGACAGCAAACTGCCAGAAAGGAGGAAGAAGGAACGTGCCAGCAGTGGATGCGATCGGCAGAGCCAGCAGGGCATCCCCTGCTTCAAAGGGCACTCTGCCTTTCATCCCCACCGTGGGGCAGCCACTCTCCTGCTTTGCCTCTCCCCAGGGCCTGCAGGGTTTGTTCCATTGCATGCTGTACCCGCATGGCCAGCACGTGCTACGGAGCCCAAGTGGAACACCTGTTGCAGAACAAGTCTTCGCAAGAACAAGACCTACAACCCACATGAGCTCCCTCTACGAAACAAAACACTTGTGGCTACAGCCACAACTACAAGCTGTCTCAAAACTGTCAGGATACTTTGTTCCATCCCAGGATCGTTCTTCACTTGCAGGCCTTTAGGTCACCATAGCAGTCAAGATTAATATTTAGGCTACATCCCAGCCACTCAGGCCTCCCGCTGCCATTCGCTTCTATGCTTGAGGGCCCCAGAAAAATGCCCTGGGCCTTCACAAGTGAAGCAATGCAACCTGACAGGACGGCTCTCTTGCGGAGCGGCAGTGCTTCAGGATTTGATATTCACAAAGGAACTGCAACACCTGAGCAACACAGAGGAAGGTAGCAGGAATAAAAGGGCAAAGCAAGGCAAAACCTCGGGGAAAGAAAGGGAAAGGTGAGAGGAAAATGTCACACAGCCTGCAAGGTGCCCTAAAGAGCCATAACAAAGTCTGGCAGCACTGCCAGGCTGTGCAATGGGAAAGATTTGTATATTTACACGGTCCTTACCTGTTCAGGACACCAGTCACCTAAGTTGGGTTCGGGGAAATTATGGGACATGCAGCTTTCCAATCCTCAGCAGCATATGGACAAGCAAGGAGAAGGACAAAAAGGATGGCAGAGCACCAGAAAACACAGACAGTGCATGTCCATGCAGACTCCCAAACCCACAGCTTCCCGGGTTGTTTCTACTTTTGTAGCATTTGCGTGCTGCAGATGAGGAAAACGCTCTGCTGTATGAGTCTTCTGCAAGAGACACCCAGAGGTAAATGGCAGCTAACCTGCAGACCGAGCAGTACTGCCTGGCGTTGGTCAGGGGGAGCTCCTCCTGCCGCTGCTGGATGCTGATGCTGACAGGGCTGCAGATGCTCTGCAGGGCCAGCTCGTAGCTGGGAGCCACGAATGGACACGGCGGGAGAGAGGACAGAGCTGGCGGGGACCAGCCGAGGCATCCAGGAGCATCCAAAAGCCCTCACTCAAAAGCATCACAAAGCCACAGCCATAGCACGGAAGCTGGGCATGATCATCAGCAGCATCCCGGATGCTGGAGATTCTTTGCTACCATACACTACGGGAGCACAGCTCTCGCTGCAGGCATCCCACAGCCAGACAAAATGGGAACAAACCCGCAGCTCTGCTGCACGCACAGCCCACAGCCATAGCCTTGCAACATGAGCTGCCTTGCTGTTGCTTGCATCCATCCCAATCCCTGGGAATGAAGACTCAGAAGGCAGTCAAGGCGTTGATCCAGCACCAGCGTGCTTTTATTCCTTAACAGCCAGGAGGGCCTTTTGGTGAGAGGTCTGGTGGACACATGGGACTCATCCTCTCTGGTGAAGGAGAGAGGGGCTCAGAGCTCGTGCTGCTGCCCGGTGCCTGGGACTGGAGCTCTGATTCTACGGCCCCCTCCACCAGGCTCGGCTCCTCCTGGCTGACGCTGACCTGCTCCTGCATGGAGCTGCTGCTGTCGGGGCACTCGGGCTGTGCTTGGGCTGGGCTGCACTGCAATGGTGCCCCATCACAGTCCAGCTCGGTGACTGTTGTTTCTGGCAGGCTCAGGTCAGCGTCTTCTGCACCGCCGGGAGAGATGAGGGCTTCCACTTGGATGGTCACTTTCATTCCCTCACTGATGTTATATGGCAGGCTGTCATCCGAGCTGCAGTGATTCATGCTTCCTAGCAGCTCTCCATACATGGAAGCACACAGCGAACCATCGCTATACGCTCTGGCTCTTCTGCGTGGACGAGGGCTCGGTTCACCTAGGAAGGAGTAGATACACAGGCAAACAGTTAGTGGCAAACTTGCACAAGCTGAATGATGAGAGTGGTTCTTGAGATTTGCTTCTGCAGTGGCAGCAGGACAAAGCCAAGAGGACAATAGCAACAGTAGGAGCACTGTCTCGAAAGGAACTGTTGCGCTTTTGTTGTTTGTCTTTCTTTTAAATGTGTGCCTGCTGATACAGAGGCAACACGGAGGCACAAAGGTACTCTTCCTTCCATCGTAAGTGTCAGAAGGAATCATTCTGAGACATACTGCAGTGGTGCCCATCTCCCGTCTCTTTCCAAAACTACTCGGGGAAAGGCACGAGAGGGGTGTGCTCCGGCAGGTCCACATCTTGACTTCACCAGAGACACCAGATTTGGGAAAGAAAGACAGGGCTGAACCGAAGATGGTAGGCACGGGCTTGAACGCTAGCAGGAGGAACAAGCCCATTGCAAGCATGAATTCGATGGCGCTGACAAGCAGGGTTTTGACAGCTGGATGTGCACCCTTACCTGCCAGGACCACCACCTCTGTTTCCGAGGGCTCCCTGGCATCGCGCTGCAGTTGGTGTTTGGCCACAGAGGATGGTTTTCTGGGCTTGAAACAGGAACACCAACTGCATGCTGGGGATTCCTTCACCCTGCTGGGTGGACTTGGTCTGGAGGGAGAAAAGAGGGAGCGGTGTGAGTCGTGCATGGTGCAGGGTGAGGGAAGAGCTGCCCCGAGCTCTTGCCCACACTTGCTTGTTCCTAGCACTGCCTGGTTCCTGCTGAAACACAACTTTGAAGCTCGCTCTGATTCACACAGTTGAGGTTCCATTCCTAGAGCTCAGCCCTGGAGTCTTGCTGGCTACATTCCCCTCAGCCATGCCAACCCAGATGCAGAGCATGCCTCTTAGTTGAACCTCAGAGTCCAAAGGGAGGGGACATTCAGTACACCACCACACGCACCATTGCACTCCGCTTGCAATAGTGGAGAAAAACCCACAAAAGCCCACCCAAGCAAGTCTGATAGGAAGCTGCTGGAAAAGAAAGTCCTCTTTACCTTTCAGATGGAAAGTCAATGATTGTGTGGAATTTCCCCCATGCAGCTGCGGGGCCTTCTTCCACGTCCATGTCCCTGTTCTCTGTCACAGCGGCAGAGCTGCTGTGGCCTCCCCTCTGTGCCTGTGCCTCCTCCAGGGTGAGCAGCTTGGTGGCAGGAGAAGACACCTGCACAGACTTGGGCCTTGATGGAGAATTGCGCCCTGGAAGGGAAGACCACAGCTAAGAGGGAGGATCAGAAAGCAGCAGCACAGCCATCACAGTTCTGGAGGAAGTGCTGCACATCTCTCAGCCTTGCTTATCCGAACCACTGGAAAAAGAGGAGGTCAAAACCCTTCCATCAAGCTTCACCTGCACGCAAAACATCACCATGACAGGGACGGTTTTCTCATGCTCAACTTTGGGCTTGGACATCCTCAGCATCCAGCCACAGAGGATGCCATATTCTCATCTAAGCCCACAAGTCTGCTGGCCCCCTGATACCAAAGCGTAGATCAACAATATTGGAGAAGGCCTGCATTTGATCAAGGTGTCTCATCAAGACAAAGCTCATGCAGGAAGACGCTCACCTGCTCCATCTCCGACGCCTGATGTGGAGCTGGAGCAGAAGAGGACGTCGGTGTGGTTGATCAGGAATTCCACCACATCCGACTGCCTCTGCAGTTCCTCGCAGGCAGCTCTTCCGCTGGCGCAGGCAGCCTCGTTCTGCTGGGATCTGTAGAAAAGGCAGATTGGAGAAGTCATTGACCCGAGATCGTTTCCCCACGTTTGGGCATT
This sequence comes from Gallus gallus, assembly GCF_016699485.2. Taxonomy (NCBI): domain Eukaryota; kingdom Metazoa; phylum Chordata; class Aves; order Galliformes; family Phasianidae; genus Gallus; species Gallus gallus. Next base: position 79,586,194 of record NC_052572.1, on the reverse strand, counting down.
TGGGCAGCCAAAGGCTGTCCAGTTGGGCTCTGGAGACTTCCGCAGTGGGCAAGCACTGATGCCACTGAAGAAATTCTCCTGGATGATCAAGGACACACCAGCCCCATCTGACAAAACCAAGAGAGCACAAATTGTCCTCCTCTAGAAACTGTGCCCGTGGGGAGAACAGATCTAAGCCTTGTGCTGAGACGGAAAAAGAAGTTTACCTGAAGAGATTGGGAGCCCACACAATCGCTAAGTTCTTAGCAGGCATGTTTGTGACGGAGCAGCTCCCAGCGAGACAAGCCAAGTGTCTCATCAGGTACTCCAGCGTCCTGGAAAGCAAGAGCCAAACCTTCAGCACCACTGAGCACGCCGGGCTCACATTCACCAAACAAACCTCATTGTTCTTGCTACTAGCAAGTAGATCAAGCTTTCCCAAGTGCCACGCTGCAGCAGCAAGCCCCAGCACAGCACAGCTGCAGACATCAGCTGCACCAGCCGTGCCCCCGTGCCCAGGAGCTGACCCAATCCATTCACCCCACGCAGCCATCCACCACTTCAACACACACAGGCATCACGTTGCCAGCGTGACACAAACCCTGCCATCGCATCATCGCCCTCTGAAATGCAGCAGGGCGGAGCTCCCCAGACTGAGGGCAGCAGTTTTCTGACCTGTAGTGAGGCGCCGGCAGCTGCTGGATGACCTCCTGCATTCTGACCAACCGCTCCTCATCTGTACCGGCACAAACAGCATCCTGGAAGAAAGCAGAAAGGGATTGAGACACACGTCATGCGAGTCAAGCGTATGGGGCTAACAGAAAAAGGGCCTCAAAGCTGCAGAGGGCACTGCTGTTCCCATCTCCCACATTTCCAATGGCAGGATGCACACACCAGGTGTTACGGTGCACGCGGTGTGCAGGAAGCAGGAGCTGCTTGTTGTACACAGACACCCACTGGATGTCCATCAAAACCCCAACTTCAACAGAAAAAAGACCAAAAAAAGGTGCGCAGGCGTGTGTGTGGATGGGAAAGGCCACGAAGAGGGACATGAAGGCCATTGCCTTGTGCTTACCGAGAACTTGCCATGCAGCTGCTCGGGCAGCAGAGGGCTCGGGAGCTCCCTGAAGTACATCTTGCACAGGGAGCTCACGCTGTGAATGTCCCGGACGGTGAGCTCCGGAATCTGCTCCGACTCAAAGTCATGGCTGGAGAGAAGGACACAAAAACAGAGGGCTTGGAGAAAGAGGAAAACAACTCCAAAGCAAGACAACATACAGTCCAGAAGCACTCTTACCGCAGCTTCTGGATCTTGGACGCCACGCCGGACAGGCGGTAGATCCCCTGCACCACGCCGTGCTGCTCAATGAACTCAGCGCAGCTCTGCATGACCTGGGGGACTACAGAACAAGGGCCAGCGCTTAGCTGAGCTCCTGATTCAAGTCCTGCTTCAGCCGCTGCCCCTGTCACATGCCATCCACTAAGCCCAGCCGCGCTACTGCTTGCCTCCTCCGTAGAGGAGAAAAAAGGCTGTCGCAGACGGCGCAGACAGGCAGGAGAAAGGGACAAATCTGGACACAGACGTGTTCTTGGCTTTCAAGAAATGCCAGGACCTGCCAAGCAGCCTGCAGAAAGTAATTCTGGAGAAGCCAGAGACACTGCCACAAGTCCCATCACAGCTCCCACCGCAATGGAGGCGTGAGACCTCATGTCCAGAAGAGCTAGGAAACTGACGCACTACACTCTCTTGGGCCAAAAGGCTTCCTTGGTTTTCAGGCTAGCGTGGGATTGGCTTACACCTTTGGCTTTAAGCAAATACAAGTGTGCCGGCCTCCTATGAGCATTAGCCTCAGCTTCCCTTTCAGCCATAACTCCCACCTCACGCTTCTCCACCGCTATCAACCTGCCCCTTGCTAGACATGATCTCCCTTTCTTTCATCTTTACATGCCCAACAGAGAGAGGAAGCTCTTAGGAATGGGCTGTTCCTTACCATCACGGCCAGAGTGGAGAAGATGCTCTCCCAGGTCACAGCCAAACACCCCTCCCTTCTCCTTCTCCAGCTCCATCTCCCGCTGCTTCGGTTCCTCTGGGCGGGCCTTCACGAAGGAACGAAGGAAGCTGAGGAGCTTGCCACGCTTCTTTGGCACTGCACAACAAAAGGAAGAAACCAGTTCATTTCAGGTTGGGCTCAGTGGGACCAGGCCGAGCATCACACATTCGACAGAGCACGTAAAAGCGGGAAGAACATTGCCAACAAGTACCTACAACAACAGATTTTCCCCGTCCCTGGAGGAGTCCAAGGCCAGGTTGGATGGGGCCCTGGGCAGCCTGGTCTAGTCTGGCATTCAAAGTGGAGGTTGGCAGCCCTGCCTGAGGCACGGGGGTTGGAGCTTGATGATCCTTGAGGTCCCTTCCATCCCAAGCCATTCTACAAGGATCCTATCGTTTGCCCAAGCCCTCATTCTCACTGCCTACAAAACAGCAGCCCTACGCCCCGTGGGATGCAGGAAGGATCATCAACACAGAGGAGAACGTGGGATGGATAAAGGAGGTATTCAACACAGAACACACCCAGAAAAAGACTCCATTTGATTTCCCCGCGCCATCACATGTAACATCCGTACCTGGCTTTGGCGCTGAATTGATGAGGGCCTCAGGAATTTTTCCGTTGATGAGCTCCACGCACTCACCAGGGAAAAATCCAACCTGGAACAAGATCAAGAAGAGAGATGGAATACTGAATGCAGCATTTCTCAGGCCTCAACTGTTCAACCAAGAAAGAATGGCCTGCAGAAAAGTAACCCTCATTCAACATTTGCAGCCAGAAGACCTACAAAAGCAACTGACGGAGCATAAGATGGCTGTTCTCCGTGCTTGTACAAAGGACAGAGATGCTCAACTCCTGACTGCCTATTGAGCACAAGAGGCTCTTGCTTCTAAGTCACATTAGGAGACAGTTTCCCACCCAAGCCCAGAGCCAAAGGGAAAGTCCTCTGACAGCGACACAGGGAAGCTGTTGACGTCCAGAAGCCACCCTGTGGAGGCCGAGCAGCTCAAAGCTGACGTTCCTCACTTGACTGCAGTTGCGCCCACGAGTCTGAAGCTCGTGCCTACCTGAAAGCCATGCTTGCCTCTCCACCAGGGGCTCTGCTCCTTTGCTGGCATATCAAGAACGCACACCAGGTCTCCCACCTGCAAGACATTGCAACATCAATCCCAGCGTCAGCACAGCTGGAAGGAAAGCACAGCTGAAATGGCACCCTTCTTCTGCACTGCCAAAGAGTGCACAGCTTGAGAGCAATTGCACCGGGGCAGCTCTTCAGGCATTTCCCGTGGGAAAGCTGAACGTGGAGGTACAAGAGTCACTGCCTTACACACCAGACAGAATACAGTGCAAGCATGCCATATGAAACCATCTTTTAGACATGGCTGAACTCCTCCCTGCATCCAACCCAGTGCAAGTCCTATCTGGACCTGCATCTTCTGGGCTTCGTCTCACAAGGCATTCTGAAGGTGTCTGAGAATATTCCTGATGCATTCACACGGTATACTCTTCTGGCCGTGACAACAAGGAACGCCTTCTTTATCTGCTTACCTCCAAGGAGAGCTCATCCGCTGCCTGGGCAATGTATCTCTTAATAACATGGCCAGCAGCAATAGCTGGAATATTAAGAGATGACTCCTCACGGACCAGCAGAGGCTCCCCCTGGTTCTCAGGCTGAAACAGAGAGCACAGACCATGGTGAGGAGCTGAGGACAAACAAGGAGGATTTCAGGGTGCCATCTCGATGCCACTAGCAAGGCAATGAAGCTTTTAAGGCAGCTCTTCAGGGACACCGAGAGAGCCGGAAGGATGCTCTCTCTCTTGAAAAGCAGGAGAGCACACCGGTGGCTCACACTGCTGGCTCAAGGCAGGGAACAGAGACCAAGCAGAGCTTCACACTGTACCTCCGTCAACGCCCGGTCAGGCCCACGGCTGATCTCGCTGCTCGCGATGCCCATCACAGCAGGCGCGACAAGCTGCAACAGAAAAGAAACACATTTCCTGTGCTCACACAGCACTGGATCAAGAGACTTCTTCAGAACTACTTCTAGAAACAACAACTGTGTGCAGTCTATTCAAACGGGACAGCCGTTGCAATACGCAGCACTGGACCAAGTCACTGTCCCTCTGCTAGCAGATGGGGACTCTGGCACAAAGCAGCAGATGCATTTGCCCGCAGCACGCTGAGAGCGCAGTAGCAGGCCAGTGTCACTGCTGGGGCTGGAGTTGCTCCCCAGCCCCCGGCTCCCAGCAGCAGCCTCACCACCAGCGCCTGCTGCAGCCTTGCCCACGCATTTCCTCTGCCTGCATGCCCGCTGTGCTCCCTACAGCTGTCGGGCACACTCACACAGCCAAAGCATGCACGCTTCTGCCCCTGGCTCATGTTGTACAGCTCTGCACAAACTGCGGCTAGGGCTCTTTGCCTAAGGGATTGCCTTCCTTCACACTAGCTGCTCCCAGCACTACAGGCAGCATCCTGCTGAGGGTTGAGCTGGAGAGGAAGTGGAAAAAACCCACACGTGATCAGAGCTGCATTTCAGCTGGACGAGGCTGTGTTACTACACACGGTGTGACTAAACATGGGCTGCTGAACCATGTGGCAATACAAAACATGGCACGTACCTGGCAAGAGATCAGAACAAGGGAGAAGAAGATCCTCGAACCCGCAGCCGTTCCTTGTCACTTTGCTCTGATCTTCCGCGAGCAAAAGCTGCACCAAGGGAGCAGGCGGAGGGTGGGCAGGGGAGGGAGAAAGAGCAGGTCAGTGAGCTTGTACAATTGAGCAAAGGGAAGAACCAGGGAAGAACCGTGGCACAAATGCCACCTTGATGGATGGCTTTGGAATGGATGGCCTGGGGGAAAACGGCCTCTGACAGTCCAGGCTAAGCAATATGATCCTAGGAGCTCTGCCAGCCAGCACTTCTCATGCCCTCGCACCCCACCCGTCTATCCCACACCGTCTCAGCTTACCTACAAGACGCTGCGCAAGACGGGATGAAGACAAAGGGACTCAATCAGTGCACAAGTGCAACAAGCCACGTACTCACGCCGAGCTCAAGCGCTCCAATGAAGGGACGCAGCACGCGCTGCTCCTCCCCTCATTCTAGCCGCTTATGACATCACTAAGGGCCACCCGGCTGCTCCACCATGGATGGACAAGGTGGGGAGGCAAGACCACGTCACAAGACCACAGGATTCCAAAAGGGCACCCCAGCATTCGAGAAATCAGTGCGTGGTTGGAATTCTATCTCAGCCAAATCCTGGAGAAGCTGGCATGGGCTTGTCGGGACCAAAGTGCAGGACCCGGCGCTTGGTCCTCTTGAGCCTCTTGCTGGGCCTATGGCAAATCCACACTAGGGTCCTTCTTTGCACCCAAGGGCGGCTTAGAGCAGCCATCTCTTGCACCTGGATGGAAATAAAGGAAGAGAAACACAGCACTACTACTAGACTGCTTCACCAGTTTCTTTCCCGAGTGCATTTTTGCCTTTTGGCTTCCATGACGACCTCATTTCCTCCTCCTTTTCTTTGGGGGGAAGCTGCCCCCAGTGCCTGAGCTTCACAAGATAGCGTGAAACACGACACTAAGACAAACGCTTGCCCTGGGTGCAGGGTGGCTGTGCTTTGCCAGGCATATAAAGGAGGGTAGGGCTAGGAAACGCCACGTGGCAGCCCCAAGCCTTGGGGGTCTTGCCAAGTCTGCATTCAGTCACTGTGGCCACAGCTGCTGCCTCACTGCCAGAACGTATCCGAGGATACAGATGGACGCAGGCACTCCTGCTCCTTCTGCAGAGCCCTCCTCTGCACAGCCCGTTAGCTGCTGATCACTGCTACGCCAACCGGGCTCCCCTTTACAGCAGCCCTGGGATAAACACGCCTGTACTCTTCCGTGCAGCAGCGAGCTCCAGGGATGAAGCAGCACAGAGGAAACCAACAGAATCTACTGCTGCTGAATCCACCAGCTCCTTCTGTCCACCAAGAGTAATACCAAAGCACAGAACACAAGTGGGATAAGCGCGTCTCGCACACGGGCAAAGGAATCAAAACAGCTCCTTCGAGAAGAGCTCGTAGGGTAAACCCAGCCTCAGAGACACAAATGCATCTGGTTCCAGTAAATATTACGGCACCTTGGTGATGAAACGCTGTTCTGCTGCTTGGAGAGCACGAAGCATGCTGTGTTGACAGGCACAGCAGCGCGATGCCCAAGCTGAGCACGCAAACCTCCCCAGCACCCCTGGCCAATGCTGCCAGGGAAATGCACGACCTGCAGCCCCACACGGCTCGCTGCACGGACACTGGGGGGCTGTCTTAGTCTCAGGTGGGATCCATTTTTCTTCAGTGTCTGCTATGATGCTACGACAGTGAGAACACTCTCGTGTTTATAGTTTCTGAGAAGCAGACCTGGACAGAGCCAAGGCCGTTCTCAGCAAAGCTCTCAAGAAGGAGCTGGGAGGAAACCAAATGAGGACAGCTGATGTCAACGGGCCAAAGGGATATTCCATACCATATGACATCAGGTGGAAGGGGGTTTGGACGGGGTGGGAGCTCATCTCACTCTCTTCCTCTGCTTGCCCATTGCTTGGGAGGTGCTGAGCCACTGCTTCTACATCACTTCTTACATACTTTCATATATATGTGTGTGTGTGTGTGTGTGTGCATCCATTACTTCTGTCCTTTTCTCTACCTTTGGAAAGAGATTTCTCTCAACATATGAGTTCCACCTTCTTTTTTTTTCCCCCATAATTCTCTCCCCCATCCCACCGGGAAGGGTTCAGTAAGCAAAGGACTGTGTGGTGCTGAGCCACCCACCGGCTTAAACCACAACAGGGCCGTGGGGCAATGGCAGCAGACATGACGTGCACTGTGGTCAGCAGGAAATGAAAACCATCTGGAGGTACGCAAGCCCACTCTTTCATTTTCCAGAAAACAACCTATGGTGTCAATGAAACATGCCCCTCACTATGAACATTTGCAAGGATGCTTTGAATGACAGAGGGCATTGGACCCCATGAACGTCACCCTGCTGACACAATGGCATGGCAAACACAGCAGCAACTCCTGGCACCGATACCTCCGGGTACAACAAGCACGGGGCATTGGGTTGCTTTGGATGCAGTTTGAGCGCAGATCTGAGGTCTTCATGGAAAGCGCCTTGCAGAGCGCATCATGTCCTGCACCAGGCAGCACGCTGCGCATCCCTCATCTCTCCAAACTTTCGGGTTTGAAGCTGCACGCTGCTTCTTGGCACTTTGTCCCCCAGAACTCCAGAGCACTTCCAGCTCTTCCCTGGCAATTCACGGCTTGCACAGTGCCAAACGCAACCAGGAAAAAAAGGCAAGAAAGAAGCAAAGGCCATGGCTATGCACAGAAGTGGACAGGAAGGGTTCAACAGGAGAACGAAACCTACACAAGTCAACTCAACAGATTCCAAGGAATTCATTGACATATGACACAATTTGCAACGCCAGAAGCACTGCCACGCAAACAGCACTGTATTGGGAAAGCAGCACATCCAAATCAGCCCCCTTGCCCTGCTCTACCCGCTCAGCCCAACGCAGAAATCAAACACACAAACTCTCTTGCTTTGGCTCACGACAGCCATCAAGCTCATGCTTTAGTGACACGGAGAACTCCATCTCCACCTACTCCGTGTCTCGCTAACCACTAGCTCGGCTGGGAGGTGTCGCTCAGCCTGACACCACAAGCAGAAAAGAAGCGCACATAAGCAGATGCTCTTATCCACACGTGCAAATCTGGGGGCGAGTAGTAAAAGGCTCACTGGGCCACGGGCAAAGCAGGGAGCAGACGATAGGCAGGAAACAGGAAGGAGTTCAAGACCAGCTCTCCTACACCAAAGACAGGGAGAGCTGAGTCAGCACCACGGGAGGACTTACGACACAGCTTAACAGCTTGCAGAGACCTGAGGTTGCCAAAAGAGGCTGCCAGGGTAACTCTCACCAGTCTTTTGCAGGGCTGTTACAGATGCTTCTGATGCTGACTTCCACTGCCCTGTGTCATTGGTAGAAAGCCCAGGTGACAAATGCTCAATTGGTCTGGGTAACGCTTCTATGCTTCCATGGTTATCACTGAAACAAAAGGAAAAAAAAAAAAACATGAAACCCTATGACATTTGCCTCTCTACTGCTGCTGTCAGCGTGACATCTAAGATGAGCATTACGCGTCCCTGCACCCGACTGAAGATTCATCCAAGTCTGTGTTCCACACAGCTCCACCTCAGTGCCAAAAAGAAACACGTACAGAGATGTTTAGATGATTCTATGTGCAGATACAAGTGCAGGTGCATGTGCATTCTCTACAGCAAGACATAGCAATTTCTCAAGCAGTACGACGGAAGGTCAGTGGAAAGGAAATATAGGATGAACTCTTTTCATATAAAAAATCCTTGTTAAACCTCTCCCCAGCAAAAAGGAAGCCTGCTGGGCATTGTTAGCAGCAGTTCCCAGAACATCTTGCGCCACAACATGCAGCACGCTCCTTTTTTGCACAGGTCCCTCGTTTCTCTAAGCAGCGTCAAATACCCTCCACTTCAAATACACCCATCAGATCATGAACAGAGCTCAGAAGGGGTTAGGAGTAGAGCGACACACAGCTCCGCTTCGCGCTGAGGGCAGTTTTGGCCCTCCGAGCTTGCCGTAGCCACCCTGCGCTCTGGCGCCGGCGGACCGGAAGTACTCGTAGTCACTATGGCGGCCGCCTGCGGGGGGTTTGAGCTGCGAGGCTGTGGGGAACGGTGCCTTTTGAGAACGGTGTTTTTCTGAGCGTTTTGTCTTCACCGGGTGGTTTTCTTCCTCGATGTGTCCAATGAACGGCGATAGAGAGCCCACAGAATTCCAGCCTCCCCCGAAGCCCGTCATTATTGACAAGCAGAAGCAGAGAGAGGAGAGGAGGTAGAAGGGGTAGGCCGCGGTGGGGGCCGCCCTCAGATTCCTCAGGGCTCTGAGGCATTGGTACTCGAAAAGTGCGTGTCGGAAGGTGACAGAGACACGGGCCCTGCCTCTGCCTTTGCCTCACATCTCGAGGTCAGCTGGGAGCTGAGTGCACGTATTTTGTGAAATGGAATTCCTCTTGTGCTACGTATTTTTCATGTCTCCAAAACCCACCTGCACTGCTTTAAGTGGCACAGTGTTTACAGTGGCGGTGCTGCCTCTGAGAGGAGAGTGACGATGTGATACTGTGCACACTGGGGGTATTGGTCAACAGTTGGCTGCACGTACCCAGCAGTGTGCCCAGGTGGCCAAGAATGCCAGCAGCATCCTGGCCTGTGTCAGAAATAGTGCAGTCAGAAGGACTGGTGAAGCGATCTGCCGGCTGTTCTCAGCACTGGTGAAACTGCACGTCCAGTACTGTGCTCAGTTTTGGGCCCCTCACTACAAGAGAGGCACTGGGGCCCTGGATCGCGTCCAGAGAAGGGCAACAGAGTGGTGAAGGATCTGGGGCACAATATTACGGGAGTGTCTGAAGGAGCAGGGATTGTTCAGTCTGGAGGAGATTCAAAGGAAACCTCATTTCTCTGCACCACTACCTGAAAGGAGGTTGTGGCTGGGTGGGAGTCAGCTTCTCCTCCCAAGGAGCAGCAGGAGGACAAGAGGTGATGGCCTTCAGTTGTGCCAGGGGAGGTTCAGGTTGGATACTAGGAAAAATGTCCTCTCGGAATGCCCAGGCAGGTGGTGGAATTGTTGTCCCTGGAGGTGTTCAAGCCATTCCCTGGCTCTGAGGCCAAGTCTCCATGCTGTCTGAAACACAGTGACCCCATGCAAATAATCTGTTGGTAGTGGCCCTCTGGCCAGTACTGTGTCAGGAAGCGTGCCTTCAACTTAGCTGCCAGACAGTTGAACTCCAGAGCATAAGGAGATTTCTATGGCACGGTATAATTCATCGGAGCAGAAAAGAGTTTTAAGAGTCCCCTTAAGCTTTGCCAACACAAGATAACCACTTGAATGTGGTGTCTCCTGTAGGCTCTCTGCAGCTGTTTGTAAGAAACAGTAGGAAAAAAATTACTATATTTTACTATCAAGTGATGAAAAAAGAGTTTTTTTCATCTGTGTCTCATTTAGACCATGAAGAAATTCCTGTAAACAAGGCAGGAGTTTAATTTTTTAGTGGGAACGTAGGCGATAATTTAGTTAACTTTCTGACTGATACCGGGATTATATCAGGATGGTGAGCAGTCACCTGGGGTTTCTGCAGGGCTCCATTTCAGAGCCAGATGGAGGACTCCATCAGGGAAGGGTCAGGGTGGAAAAGCTTCTGCACCAGAGGTTGACCATGCACAAAATATGCCAGAGTCCAAGGAGCCTTTGGACACCACTCTCAGACATAGTGTGGCTGGTTTTATGTGGAGGCAGGGGTTGGTTTTATGTGGAGGCAGGGGTTGAACTCCTGTGATCCTTGTGAGTCTCTTCCAAGTGGCCATTCTACAATGGCCGGGAAGGCTGTTAAACAGCTTTTGGTTGTGTTAGTTATCAATTTTGTCAGCTTTCAAGTTTTGTATGCAAATAAAAGACAGTGAAATTTCAGCAGTTCTTGTCTGAATGTTAAACTGTCCATTCCTGAAAACAAACATTCCCTTTTCTGACCAGTGTTACAGTGTGTTCAGCCCTGCTTCTGCCTTCCCTTCTAAATCACAACTAACAGAAGGGGTTTGCAGTTATTGTGTTGTCACTTCCAAATAACTGTTTCTTCTGCCTTTGCCAAGTAGACAGGGGCCAATTGTGAAAATGCTTCACTCAGAAGGTTCAGAAGGGGGCTATGGCAGGGAAGCAGATGTACAGAAGCCCAGCTGGACAATCTGAGTGTAAGTGCTGCTTAGCTGTCCTGTAAAGGCACTTTTGAAATGACATCTGATAAAGCACCAATAGTAACCTGACAACAGAGCAGTAATACCAACGTTTTGAAACCAGCTTGCAAGAATGAAGCCAGATTAGCTGTTACTCCAGTCAGATTGTGTGAATGGGTGCAAGGTTCACCACAAAGTGGCACAGTAGGTTCTCAAAGATACTCAACTGGGATGGGGCTTCTGAGCTCCAGTAAAAATCGCCTTCCCCTGCTTACCAGTCATGACAAGTGACGTCTGCAGCCACTGGAAGAAGCCTCTACAGAGGTAAAGTGGGACAGGAACTATTCCAATTTCATAGCAGCACGAGACTAATTTCTTCGGGAGCAACTTTCCACATGAATAAGGAAGCAGAGGAGACAAAAGCAAGCACGGAGATCACATGCTTCAGCTGATTACCCATCAGTTGTATTTTCTTTGCACTCAGGAAAGTAGAAGTGCACAATTACTTACAACAGAACTCCTAAATCCTGCAGATAATGAAGCGCCAGCAGTGCCACAGTTTTTTTCCATGCTTCACATAACATTCCTGTCGTGTTCAAGACTTGAAAGCGTTAAAAGTCTCATTAACACAAAGACATCTTTACTTTTCAAAAGAATGGTTTTGCTTTTATTTTAAAAGTCATTGTTGTCTATAACACTGATGAATGCAATTTACAATTAAAATAGTTTACAAAAATACATATTCTGTAATAAAAAACAACAGAAAAACCATAGGGAATAAGAGCCTCCAAGAGTTAAATGGAAGACCCATACATAACATTTTAGAGAAGCAGGCAATAGCAAACTTAGCAGAATTTGTGACGCACTGCTGTTTCTACAATAAAACATCCTTTTTATTCTGCAGCAGTAATATTTACTGCACATATACGAAGTTACACAACATTAGAAATCCAACATGGGTACGGTGAAATGAGGTTTAATGGGTCTTAGAGGGAATCAAAAGGTAAATGTCCTTAGAGAGCCAATTACTAGAAGGCAACTGGAGTTGTTGTTCTGCTCGTCTGATAAATGAGGGTGGGTGACAACTCCAAGTCTGTGCACAAAGTCCAGTCTGTATCTCAAGTACAAAGCTCCACTACAAATCATACTCTGGAGAAGAGTAAGCGTAGTTAAGACGTTCTCCTGTGCAACTTCTTACCTTCCTGAACTGCCATTTACCATCAGTAGATCTTCACAGATCAAACTTCTCACTGCACACAGAATTCCTGCTTCTGTGTCGGGATCAAAAAGCTAAGAAGAACTCACTGTGAGTTTGGTAGAGCTATCTCATTAAGTGGACAATAAGTTAGAGTTCAGTGACTCCTGAGTCAGAGTGATTTGGTGTGGTACTGAAAACAGCTTGTGAAGTTGTCTGCTCACCAGCAGTGGTAACGTTACAGGCACTTACTGCAGTCATCATCCTTCCCAAAAGAACAAAGCAATGAAGCTTCGTCATATATTTCAGAACACCTGCACTTCACACTGATGATTGTGATTCTATCTAGGAGTAGATGGCATCAGAAGACATTTGGAAAAAAAAAAAAAATATTTCACAGTAAAACAACTGCAGGCAGTCCACTCATTAAACGTTACCACTTTTTTAGAGTGAGCATCAGGCTTGTTTCAGTAAAAGAACTGCTGCTTCAAAGAAATCCTTATTTCCTGATCACAGATTTAAGATGTTCCCGTTTGCACTCTTCAATGAGCTCTTCAGCAATACGCAGAGCCTTGACTTTCACCAACAGGAGAACAACTTCTTCAGTTTCATCACTATTACAAAAACAAGTTCACATAGCAACACATTCACACCTGACTTCAAAATCAATAAAGCTAAAACGTGCCTTGAGCTACACTGACCACTAACTGCACCCAACATCTAGAGCCTCAAACTAGCCTGAACTAGTACTGCAAAAGCGATCTATTTTACATTATGGATTGCATCTTTAGTTGTACGTAGATGTTGGAAGTACATCACTGAAAGTGTTAAATGCATGAGGCTTGAGGAATTTAAGAATCATAGAATCATTAAGGTTGGAAAAAAACACAAAGATCATCTAGTCCAACTGTCAACCCATCACCACCATGCCCGTTGAACCACGTCCCTAAAAGAAATACTAACATAAAGAATAGGAGCAAGTGCTGCATCCCAAAGAACATGTTGTTTGTTACCTGTGGTTATTCCTGTGAAGCATACGTGCTCACTGAACCAAATGCTGGCAGAAGTTCACTGACTCGGGGAGAGTTGACCCACTTCCAAGATTTTGGAACCACCTTTCTGGGAGGCATGCAACCACCTGTTCACCCAGAGTATTCTGAAAGAAAAAATAGAAAGAAAAAAAAAAAGGCTTTCAATAACAATAAGTCACACCACTTCTGACAGACTTCTCCTTTTGGCTAGTTCAGTTATTATTGGCAGTGTTTACTCTTCAAAAAACAAAACCGTCATTTTAAGCAGTTATTCCTAAAGCCTGGGAACCAATGCTTGCTTTGAAATTCTTTTATACACCAAGGTCATTAAAAAACAAAGAAACAAACAAAAAAACAACTTCAAATGTTAAATAATTACACTTCAGACTACATCTGTCTCCATGGAAATAAGACCTTTCACCTCTTTACGCTTCTCTATGTTTTCTGGCCCTGGTGGTGTGTTGAAGAGGTTCAGAAGAAGGCAACGATTCGGCAGCTTGCTCAGTCCCACACCACGGACTGTGTCTTCCTGTACAGTCCCATCCCAAAGGAGAACCTTGGAGAGCAGCTGCAGTAATGAAGAAACATAACATGCATATTTGATGGCTGAGGGTGCGTTAGAACCTTCCTTTTTAAACTCAAAAGATACCATGTCCATCCAATCTCAGTACTCAAAAAACAGGATTTATTCTCTCCAAGCTTACTGCCAATTAGTCACTAAAAAATTACAGATGATAAATAATATTTTGAAGTAGATTAATTTTACATGTGCCTATGAGCTGTACCCTCATACATAAACACATCACCCCCCAAGGAAATAAAGAGCATGTTACCCTTCCAATTGGTTAACAATTTGCTAACATACGCTACATAAGATTAAACGTCACCAGCCTCACAACGCAGGTAAGGTTGATAGCCTTGATCCATAGCAGCAAAAAGATTCTTTTGTACTTGACCTCAGTATTATTCGTTAGCAAGAGTTGTCTTCAGTTACCTGTTATCACTGTAAAAATGACTATTTAAAAAGACTTAAGCCCAGCGTAAGAACATGGCTGGTCTCCCCCTCAACACAGAATGGTTAATGTCAAGGTAACTGTTAACCTCAAGGTAGTTCACCCACACAGACACAGTACGTGATCTTAGCAGTCACCAGTCAGAAAGCAGTCGCAAAGCCCACGACTACTGCATACTTCTCTGGAGTGTTTGGCAGGACACTTCCTTTTGACTCCATGAGCTGCTAGGAAAGTTAGACTGTATGATGGCACAAACATCAAAACCTCATCAACTGTACTTCCTCATTAAAATAGTTCCTGTCCTGCTTCTCGCCCAGCCCTTTGTGAGTACTCTCCCATACAATTTCTGGGCATGGTTTAGAGGACATTCCCGATAGGCAGCCTGCAGATGATCACCTGCTTTGAAAGACAGCACCAATAGGGGCTGCACAACGGCAGTCTCAAACACAGATAAGTCACACTAATAAGCTGCTGAACAGATCCAAAGAGTTTAATGCATTACCTGCAGTACTACTTACTCTGGGGTAAACGGATTCATGACTTCACTCCAGGAAAAAAAAGAGTGGCAAACTATCAGAAGATACCCAACACAAACACATTTTCAACTGTTCTGCACATCACCACTTCTAAAGAGAATCCTGACAATGAGGATGGAAAACAAACTGAAAGGAGAAAACTTCAATCTGCAGGGAAAGACCACTGGTCTCGCTTTTAGAAACATGTATTTGACTGTGTATTGCCTGACTTAAATGTCCAATCTCAGAGGGTGATACCAGAATCTTATGTCTGTTTCGTGTCTGCCAGGTATCAGCACTAAGCTCCCTCTTGTCTCCTCTGCATCTGTCCATGACAAAGCCTTACACAACAGCTTGCCCCAGGAGTGAATATGGCAGTCCTCAACATTCCCAAATTCCCTGATTTTTCTACAGGAATGTGCAACATGGCAGCAGGAAGCCTATGCAGAGCTGTCACCACGGCCTTGTTAGCACACACAGCAGGGGAACTGGGATGTTAATGTGTTTTCCTGCATCTAAACCTCATCTTCAGTACGAATCCAAACACACTCATAGAGGAAACAGATCTAAGAGGGAACTGAATCACAGGCATTCAGACATTCCTAACTCAGCACTTTAGACTGAATAAAGCAATACTAATACGCTTACACGCACATGCAGGGATTCCATTCTACAAGAGCAACACGGGCACTGTATGCACATACTGAGGAAACAGACCTATCCACAGAGTGCCAATGACTGATCTCATGGAAGGTTAGCAGGAACAGATGATGAAATTAAAGTC